>NW_005841898.1:2306039-2312314 GCF_000455745.1 Alligator sinensis | reverse complement strand
GGGCCGCACCCAGAGGGTGGTGGTGGACGGGTCTTATTCAACCTGGAGGGATGTGGGCAGTGGGGTTCCCCAGGGCTCAGTCCTTGGGCCCGCACTATTCAACATCTTCATCAGTGACTCGGGCAAGGGGGTAGAAAGCACCCTGTTCAAGTTCGCAGATGACACTAAGATGTGGGGGGAAGTGGGTACGCTAGAAGGAAGGAACAGGCTGCAAGTGGATTTAGACAGGTTACAGGGGTGGGCCGAAGAGAACAGGATGGGGTTCAACACTGACAAGTGCAGGGTAATGCACTTGGGGAGGAAGAACCAGCGGCACACCTACAGGCTGGGGAACTCCCTTCTTGCCAGTGTTAAGACAGAAAAGGATCTTGGAGTCATCATTGATGCCACAATGAACATGGGCCGACAGTGTGGGGACACGGTCAGGAAGGCCAACCATACTTTGTTGTGCATCCACAGATGCATCTCAAGCAGGTCCAAGGAGGTGATCCTCCCCCTCTACATGACACTGGTCAGGCCGCAGCTGGAGTACTGTGTCCAGTTCTGGGCACCGCACTTCAGGAGGGATAGGCCAATATGGAGAGGGTTCAAAGGAGGGCCACCCACATGATCAGGGGTCAGCAGGGCAGGCCCTGCGAGGAGATGCTGAGGGACCTGAACCTGTTTAGCCTCCACAAGAGAAGACTGAGAGGGGATCTAGTAGCAGTCTACAAACTAGTCAAGGGGGACCAGCAGGCATTGGGAGAGTCCCTGTTCCCCTGAGCAATCCCGGGAGTTACAAGAAACAACAGACACAAACTAGTGGAGGGTAGTTTCAGGCTACACATTAGGAAGCGCTATTTCACTGTCAGGGTGGCTAGGATCTGGAACCAACTTCCAAAAGAAGTGGTGCTGGCTCCTACCCTGGGGGTCTTTAAAAGGAGGCTGGACGAACATCTGGCTGGGGTCGTTTGACCCAAGTATTCTTTCCTGCCATGGCAGGGGTTTGGACTAGATGATCTCCTCAGGTCCCTTCTGACCCTACCAACTATGAAACTATGAGACCAGGGGGCAGCAGGGCAGGCCCTACGAGGAGAGGCTAAAGGACCTGAACCTGTTCAGCCTCCACAAGAGAAGGCTGAGGGGGGATCTAGTGGCCATTTACAAACTAGTCAGAGGGGACCAGCAGGCATTGGGAGAGTCCCTGTTCCCCCAAGCACTACCAGGAGTGACAAGAAATAATGGTCACAAGCTGGCAGAGGGTAGATTCAGACTACACATCAGGAGACGCTACTTCAAAGTCAAGGTGGCTAGGATCTGGAACCAACTTCCAAGAGAAGTGGTTCTGGCTCCTACCCAGGGGGTCTTTAAGAGGAGCCTAGATGAATACCTTGCCGGGGTCATTTGACCCCAGTACTCTTTCCTGCCATGGCAGGGGGTCGGACTTGATGATCTGCTCAGGTCCCTTGCGTCCCTACCAACTGTGAAACTATACATGTGCCAGATGTCTGCTCTGATACATGCTAATTAGCACACATCGGAGCAGACTCAATTAATCAAGTCTGTTGGAGCATGTTAATTAACGCAGTCTCTGATTCTCATGTATCAGTGACCCTGTGCTTCAAAATGGTGGTGGGGTGCTTTGACTTAAGTGTGTCAAATGAGCTTTAGTTCAAGCAGCCCCCACCACCATTTTGAAATGCAGGACACTGAATACATGCAACATGTGAGCACTTTAATTAGAGCAGCTCTTGGAGTCACTCTAACTAAAGTACCCCACACCCCACACACACAGACCCCCACACCCTGGAACACGTGTATAGATGCCCAGTATGTCTCTAGCATTAGGCTGAAGCTGAATAACAGTTTTGAAGATTTAAATTTTGGACCCAAACATCTCTAGGGACACTTATGTGCACTCAGGCACCTAGGTTCTTTTGTGAAAATGCATTAATGTATTTATTATTGCAACATGCCATTGTCTGATCTTTAACACTGAGACAAACAAAAGGAGCAAAGAGAAGGACTCACCCCTATTTTTTATTAATAGTTTTTCAGGGACTATGGCAAGGTGGAATAGAGTTACACTTGGATATGTAAGTACTTATGCACCTAACAGCCAGAATAGAATCTGGCTCTCTGTCTTTAAAGAAAAATTTTGTAAAGTGCCATTCTCTCTTGATAGCACATTAATTGTAATGTAATATCAATTATAATGGACCAAGCACTGGGCAACACTGGCACTGCTAAATATTAGCCAAGCAATAATATTTCAGATGACATAATGCTTCTAAGCAGACATTTAATTTGTTTGTTGCTTTGTTATTGGGTAGTCCAATAGTTTGGCACAGCAGCTTTGGAGAGAAAGGGACATTTTTCTTCAGGTACTTTTTTATTCAACTTAGTTATCTCACTCTCTTCTTTTTTCTTTTGTTCAAATACACTTTTTCACAATTATATCTGAGCACTTCACAGTCTTTAATGTATTAATTAATTATCTCAATACTCATGGGAGAGTATTCTAATTTTACAGATTATGCACAGAGACAATAGGGCCCAGATCCCCAAAGTGCCTAGCTACCTCCCCATCAGAATTAATATATGAATACCTTTGGGAGTCTATAACTAAGTGACATACCCAACATCATACAGAAAGTCTTGAACTTGCCTGAGGTCTCCCGCAGGCACAGCTGGTGAACTCAAACTGGTGGGGTGGGTGGAGCGGGACACTGGAGCGGGGTGGGGGAAGAGGGGGCGTTTGCAGCCAGCCAGGAGCGGGGGAGTTTGCAGCTTCCCTGCTCCTGGCTGGAATGCCCAGCCAGCTGTAAACCCTGCCCCTGTGCCGTTCCCAGCTGGCTGCACAACCCCCACCCCCACCCCCATTCCCACCTGACACTCCACTCACACCACCTCTCTGTGCTCACCAGCCACACCTGGTCTCCCAAATCATAGCCTAGCAACCTACTGCCAATAGCCAGATGCTATCAATTGTACTGTTAGGCTAGGTACAGATATTCAAAAAGCCTGAGGCAGAATTGCTCAAACCTATGTGGGTTTCTGTAAGTGGCGTAGGTTAGATTGGGAATGAACAGAACAGAATTTCACCCTTCGTTGAGGCAGGGTGCACAGGCTACCTGTACTGTCTGAGGCCAGCAGGTTGGGGGCACTCGAGTACACATCCCAGCATGACCTACAGCCTTATCAGGCTGCCAGAGATTGCTGAATGCTGCTTGAATGCCCTCCCCTCCTCCATCAGCAGTCAGTGTCAATAATGGACATCGCCATCCTGGTATGCTCCCTGGCACTGTGCCCATGCTCATGGGAGTCCCCCATAGCCTCCCCCTCCCACCCTGCTCCCCTCAGTACAGCACCAAGGAGCTGGGCACAGCTGAGCACTCCTCTCCAACCCCATTAGCATCAGCCAGTGTGCTGACTCATCTCTGTGAGAGCCTATGGGGCACAGCTAGCTGGTGGCTCCATGCAAGGGGGTGCTAGCAGGGACCCACAAAGGCACCTGGGATGCTGGCAGACAGCAACTTAACTTGATTTGTGAGCAGACCTGGCACTGAAATTCAGTTCACCAGTCTGACCTAGATTGTCTGATACTACACCAACCCAGATCTATCCTAGACTGGGATCTACCATATTTAAACCAGTCTCTGTGCTCTGAACTTCTGTTCTGTTATGGGTATAAACTGGTTTCAAACCACCTAAACTAGAAAAAATGTAATGTCCATACCTGGCCCCAGTTTGAAGCCTGCATGTGGCCATTTCAGCATTCTAGATCTCTATGAATCTAGCAATCAAATGATACTCATTTCTCAGTAGACAGCATTCATTTAAGCCTGTATCCAGTGTTTAAGCGCAAGTGGGCACCTTCATAATTTCTGGTTACAATTCTGAATGTTTGACGTGATATATACTGCTCCTTTTGCCTGCAGTATCTGAGGGCCCAATTCGGTGTGCCACCCAAGAAAAGAAAACTTCAGAACAAATAAGATTATCATACATACATCTCTGATAAAAACTGATTTGGACACAGAATGTGTACTTGATGTCTCAGAATATATCATCCTACCTCCAGTAGTGGAAAAAAATACTATTACAATTTTTAAACATGAAAACATTTTCAAATCAAATAAATAACTCAGTGATGCTCCTCCTAAGGTGGACACTTTCTTGGTAGGCAGCCCTAATTGTTGCAATAGCTTTTAGGTGTTCTAATGCACTCAAGTGAATTATGCACCACACTGCTTCTGAATGAGGCAGCCATTTCTGACTCCATTAATATGGAAGATTTCAGCCAAATGCTTTTAAACGATAGCTTCTCTTTATTTGTAATTTCAGACTCTATTGATTTCCTTCTGTTCCCTTCATTATGATTTCAATTGATTACCTTGGCAACTGCAATAACAATGATTGCACTTGACACTGTCTGAGACTCTTGAGATGGTATTTGAATAGGAATGGTATAATTTGGGGAAAATGCCTACAAGAACCTGCCATTAACACTACACTTACACTTTACTTTTATTGACTTCCCTCTCTTTTGAACAAGCCCGTGTAAGGGAATCTGCTGTTAGCAAGACTGCAGTAGAAATTGGTTAGGATTTCAGCGATTCTTCCAAAGTAAAGATTTTTATAATCAAAGAGAGTAGTGTTCTGGTTCCACATTTAGAACCCCTGGCAGTTTTGTGACATATACTTCAGAACAACTTCCTATTTGAGAAGTTTTTTTGTTACTTTTTGTAACTTAAGGCTACCAAGCCTTTATCGAAACACCTCACACAACACACAAAACAGAATTTCAAATACATGTCCCTGACCATGAGCCAGAAGTTGTGATACTTTTATATAATTAAGATCTTGTTTCCAACACAGTTTATATCTCATGAAAAACCAACTTTCTAGTGGGGGTTTCCCTGGAAAAAAAATGGCCGTATAACTTATATAGAATTTCCGTTGTTCAGTAGGTATTCTTCAGTACCTACAGATTATTTTATAGCTTTATAGAGAAATTACTGGCTAATCAGTAATATTTTCCTCACCCTGAAAGCAATTAAAGCGCAGAGCCAGTTCCCCAGGAAGGTATGTGATAAGGGAGGAGGTGTGTTGGTGTCTGTGAAAACACCAAAGGGAACAGAGGTGAAAGCAAGAGAAAAGAATCTAGTTTCACCAACTACCAAAGTAGTGCAGATTTCTGAATGCAGCATTTTAAAAGGCAAGTACACATTTTATGTACTGCTCAAAGGTGTCTTCCTTTCTACTATGTTGCATCCTTCTGTTTCAATTCAAACATTCCACTCTCACTCATCACTGTCTGCGCCTTCTGAATGAAACTCTGTGTTTATCCTGTGTAAGAATGTCAGTCATTCAACTGTCTCATTTGCTGGCTAGGAACAACACTTCTGATCGTGTTAAAAAAAAGGGATCTGAATTACCCAGGGACTGGCAATGCCTAGTGTCATTTTAATTTCAGAAAACTGGTATGTCACACCAGGACTATACCTGAGAGTGTGTAGGCACACTGTGGCACCCACCTAAAGCAATGATGTCAGAAAGAAGACAAGACACCATTTTCTTGTATCTCTAAGGACTGGGGAACAGACATGAAGTCAGCAGTGTTCTGTTCGGTGGGTTAAGTCTTCCAGTATACCCTGAGTTGTATCTAAGGGTGGTTCCAAAGAAAAGCCACTAGAAGCAATGGAAAAAAACTGGGGAACCAGAGACAGAATCCCCTCCTTGGGCACGATAGTATCACATCATACAAGCAGATTCAAATACAATGGTTGTAGAGAAGAGGTAAACTTGCAAAATCACACCTCTGAACGTTCAGTGAAGCAGACATTGGGACCCCAGCCCAGACTTTACTTAGTCTTTATGGAGGTGAACTCCCATCTGGGTGAAGTGTTCAAAAACTGTTCAGTACTGGTTGAAGTCTTCTCCCAGACAAATCAAGGTGAGTTTTACCTTTCTTCTTTAAAGAAAGAGCAGAATTAGAATCATGCTGGGCCCTTTTGAATATCCCACCTGAAGCCAACAGAGGCTTTAACTGACTTTGTTAAGAGTGCAAGTTTTCTAGAATAAACAAGGATATAGACACAACATTACTTCATTGCAAAGTCAGTTTGACTTATAAGTATAATTTGAGTGTTCACTTAATTGGAATCCTATCCAAGTTAAAAAAAACCCTACCCAAAAATCTTCACACAAGCATGTTCATAGATTCATAGATGCTAGGGTAAGAAGGGACCTCAACAGATTATCGAGTCCGACCCCCTGCTACGCAGGAAAGA
>NW_005841898.1:2287351-2306008 GCF_000455745.1 Alligator sinensis | reverse complement strand
CTATCCAGCCTTCTCTTAAAGACCCCCAAGGCAGGGGAGAGCACCACCTCCCTTGGAAGCCCATTTCAAATTTTGGCCGCCCATACTGTGAAGAAGTTTTGCCTGATATCTAACTTAAATCTGCTCTCTGTCAGCTGGAGACCATTGTTCCTTGTTACCCCAAGAGGCGCCCTGGTGAACAGAGCATCTCTGATCCCTTGCTGCATCCCCCTAATGAATTTGTAGGCAGCCACAAGATCACTTCTCAGCCTTCTCTTGTGGAGGCTGAAGAGGTCAAGATCCTGGACCAGATCATGAAGAGGTCTCTCCTCATACAACTTGTCCTGTAAGCCTCTAACCATACGAGTGGCCCTCCTCTGGACCCTCTTGAGTCTATCAACATCCTTCTTGAAGTACAGCACCAAAAACTGGACGTGGTACTCCAACTGCAGTCTGACCAATGCCGCATAAAGGGGAAGTATCATCTCCTTGGATCTATTTGTCATGCCTCTGCTAATGCATGATAAAGTGCAGTTAGCTTTGCTGATGATTTTATCACACTGATGACTCATGTTCATCTTGGAGTCCACTATGACTCCAAGATCCCTTTTCGCTTCAGGGATGCTAAAAGGGTCACTTCCCAGGCAGTAGGTGTGCTGGATATTTTTGTGCCCTAGGTGCGGCACTCTGCACTAGTTCCCTACCCTCTGGTTTGTGCACTTCACCGCACAATTTAGTATCATCCACAAACTTAGACAAAGTACACTTCACACCCACATCCAAGTCACTGATGAAGTTATTGAAGAGTACAGGTCCAAGGAACAAACCCTGTGGGACCCCCACTACCCACATCCTTTCAGGTTGATACTGACCCATCTATTACCACTCTCTGGGCGCAACCGCTAAGCCAATTTGCCACCTACCGGACTGTGTAAACACCTGTCACAGCCTCTTAATTTATTTATGAGAATAGGATGAGATACCATATTGAAGGCCTTGCTAAAGTCCAATAAAATGACATCCACCTCTACTCCTGCATCTAAGCATTTTGTGACCCTGTCATAAAACAAAACCAAACTGGTCAGGCATGATCTACCTGCTACAAATCCATGCTGGTTTCCCTGCTGCATTATTTTTCCTGCTGGATTCCCACAGATATGATCCTCCACAAATATGATCTTCCACATGGGGCCAAAACCTGTCTGCTCTCACTGGGGCAGCCTGTGCCACACTCTCATTTTGCCTTGCCCTCTCATCCCACTCCTGAGTACTACTCCTGACCTGCCTACAAGCCCATAGGGAGTTTTGGTGAATCGTTGCAGTGTTGGGGTGTTGACTTGGACTGCAGCAAACTCCCTATGTGGCCCTTGGGCCCAAGTAATTGTCCACCCTGATCTAGGCTATTCATAAGTTGTTGGACCACCAAGCATGTTGGTGGTCCAAGAGATTATATAGAGTAAATCAAATTAGCACAGCCTGTCAACTACCAACATGACATGACACCTTTGTAGCACAGACACCATCTAGGCCAGGGTGGGCAAAATATGGCCCACAGGCCAGATCCAGCCTACGGATCTGGCCCACAGCTGCCCCCACAGCACTCCACATGGGGCTGAGCCCTGCCCGCTGTTACTGGGGCAGTCTGTGCCACACTCTCAGCTGCATCTGCCAGCCCAGACCCCAGCCCTGGCCCTGGCCCCAGCCAGCACACAAAGCTTCTGATGGGGCTGTTCCTGGTGTGGCTGCAGCCAACCAAGTGGTGCTCTGCTCCCCTTGCCTCTAGCTGTGGCTCCTCCTTCTGCTCCTGCACAACTTCAAGGGGGCAGAATTTCAGCAAGGTGGCTCCTGCTTCAGCATGCAGGGCTTCAGCTCCAGTTCCCAGCTGCCTTCCAACCACTCCTGTCACTTGGCATGATGAGCAGCTGGGACAGAAGCCACAGCTAGCTGGAGGTAAAGGTAGGAGAGCAGCATCTGGCCAGCTGCAGCCTCATCAGGAGCAGCCCTACCGGAAATTGCACACTGGCAAGGGTCAGGACTAGGGCCAGGTTGGGGCTCAGCTAATGGGCATGGGCAGGAGTGTGGCACAGGCTGCCCAGGCAGGACCTGTTGGGGCTTGGTCCCATGTAGAGGTTTGCAGGGGCATCCACAGACTGCACTGCCTAGGCAAGCTCTGCTGCATGAGCTCCCCACCCCTGCTCCCTCCTCTCACTGCCAACTGGCTCCCAGAACCTAGCGCCTAGGCAACCCTCTTACACATACATGCACCCATGCACCCCCAGGGCAGGGGCATGAGGGAGTGGATCATGGCTCTGGTCCTGAGCTGTCACCGCTCCAAGATCTGGCCCAATTATCCCAGCCTTGCCCTCTCATCTCACTCCTAAGCACTACTCCTGGCCTGCCTACAAGCCCATAGGGAGTTTTGGTGAGTTGTTGCAGGGTGGGGGTGTTGACTTGGACTGCAGCAAACTCCCTTTGTGGCCCTCAGTCCCAAGTAATTGTCCACCCTGATCTAGGCTATTCATATGTTGTTAGATCACCAGTGCTTTCCCTCAGTTACCAAGTTCTCTCTTTTCCTATGCTTGCATGCTTCCCTTAAGGCACTCCACTCTTTCTCATACTGTGGAAATGCTCACTGTCATGTCTCATGTCCAGGGTCTACCCAAAATGAGGAGGCAGGTGGCCAGTTTTGTGGCCTAGTCACAGGGCTAACTGTGATTTTCATGGCCATATTATGGCAGCCCCCCCATGCCTCTGATTGGCCAAGGAGCCCCAGTGGCCCTGTCTCCTACCACTGATTGGTTAAGAGGGCTGTCCATCATATGGCTCTACTCCTCACCACTGATTGGCTGAAAGGACTGTCATGTGGCCCTGCCCCTTGCTGCTGATTGGTGGAGAGGGGCAGGGTCACATGACAGGCAGCCCCCTCAGCCCATCAGCAGCAAGGAGTGGCGGAAGTGATAAGTACCCCTTGTTTCAGGGGCACCTGGCTAAACCCCTAGGGACAGAGGTAGGGCTGGAAGCCATGTCCAGCAGAGATCCCTTGAACTTTTACTATGCATTTTCTACTTCAGGAACAGCTTCGTGTTCTGAAAAAAAGTATTTTAACTAACCAAGGGCATACAGTAGATTGTTTAGGCTGGGGGAGATTGCTTGTTGCGTAGTTGCTGTAATTGCTGGCCTCGCTAGAGGAAAAGCTGTATCAACAAAGTTCTGGAGCTGGAAGGGGGGTTACTTGGGGGGGGGCTGGTGGGGGGTTTACTTGCTGGGCTTGCTATACATGTCATCACATCAGCAGGTTTAACCTGTTACGTAGCTATATAAGGCAGACGCCCACTGGGGTGGGGGTGCTTGCTTTGCGAACGATTGCCAAGCACCATTTTCTGCGCAGGAAATAAAGGTTAAGTTGGATCCTTCACCCCTGTGTATTTATTGGCACAAGCGCACCGGGCACGAACTCACTGTCCTTTGGGGACAACAATATCAATACAATTATATTATTCTGTGCCACCAAATTCTTCCTAGTGTGAATATCAAAGTAAGTCAGGTCCTGATTCACTTTATAAAAATTTAAACTCTTTCTTTCTCGTACTCCATTCATAGTGTCTGACAAAGTAGGATGTTGCCTATGAAAGCACATGCCTCTCTGAACCAGTTAGTCTCCAAGGGTGTTTTTAAATGTGATCCAGGGGTGGGTGGGGAAGGAGGGGGCACCTAAAGTGCCCACAGTGTCTCATGTATCAGCATCCCCATGCTTCAAAATGGTGGCACGGACACTTTAACTACAACTCATTGAATGAGCTTTAGTTAAAACACCCACACTACCATTTTGGAAGCGTGGGGACACTGATGCATGAGACATGGAAGCTGGCTGGAGCATGCTCCAGCAGACTCAGTTAATCAAGTCTGCTCTGACATGCTGTAATTACAATGCATTGGAGCAGCCTCCCCACATGTGTACAGGCACCCTGACCCTGAGATGCCACTTTGCCCTAGCTTCTTCAAGTGCATTACAGTATCTTAGGCTGTCTCTGATGAGAGTCTGTAAACATCTGGAAAGTCTGGAAGCAACGCAATCTCTTGGCCAGTAGAAAGCATTTCTGAACACTACTTCTGTCTTCAAGGTAAACTTGGAACTTTTGTACCACCTGGTCTTGCTGAGTGTTACAGACGATTCCCAGACCACAGCAGAAATTATTCTAGCTGACTTCAGCAGTGTAAAACAGTTCTAGGTTTCAGGCACAGTAGCCTGCTTGTGGTTAGAGGTGGGAGGAAGGGGTGTTTTTAGGTCATTAACAGATGAGGCAAACTTTGTACACACTGAAAACACATTAAAATCAGGATGAAAGATATTCTAATAAATGTGCCATGAGAGAAAGATAATTTATTATCAAATACCTTTGGTTAGCACTGCTCTGCACATCATGCCAAGCCAAGTTAAGGTACAGAGTAAACAATGAAAGGATTCTGCACAGAGATTGTACTGTGTCCGATTTTTGCAGATATCTGTGGCCATTGCCAAATTCCCTTCCATAGACCAAACACCCAAGCTTGTAACACAGGAATATCTGTCTTTTTGAACTGTGCTTTCATAGTAGAGCAGGAGTCTTGGGCAAAGGAACTACAAGGAGCAAAATGTGCAATAAACACAAAGGTTCCTTTGATGAACTGGGTCTATAGTGTTTGTATATTTATGACAACAATTTATGAAAAAAATTGTAATACAGCTTTTTTCTCTTGTAATAAAAATCTATTAAACTTGTCTAATGCTGCAATCTCAGCAAGACAGCGTATAAAGGTGTCATAGATTTATTTTACAATATGTCATTCAAAATAATGTACAGGAACAACAATCTAAGGCTGATTCAGCTGCTTTGAAATGAAAGGATCACTGTACCACTTTCGCCTATATATGCAGATACATAGTTATAAAAACTATCCTTTTTCCCCCCTTCTCCTACAAAATACCCCTGTTCGGGAATTTTTTCCATTATGTTGTACTTTATGCTTCATCATCTTATTTTAGGACTAAATCAATAATTCTTAATATGTCACCTTGTATTAATCGATAGAAGTTTAACATCAATCCTATTTCAGTATGACAAACAATAGGCCATTGATTGAGTTTGACAGCATTTTTTAGGTGTGATCTTAATTTGTCACAGTACAAAAACAGCTGAGCAAAGAGAGAATAATTAGATGAATGTCAGGCAACTAAGATTACATACTGCTTATGTTTCTTGAATCACAACATAGGAACTGGGAGCGTAAGAGGAAACTCACCTGCTTCTTTCCCTTTATGTCCCCTCAGTGCCTCCTGATCCCTCCAAGCTGTCAGCTACAAAAAAGAGTTTAATTAATGTTACTAAAGATGTTAAAAGAACAATAAATGGGGCAACCTGATATAGCTAGAGTTGGGCAGCTTTGACAAGGCTGTCTATTGTTTTCTTAAAAAAGCTTGGCAAGCTTGCAAAATTCAGACCTGTTCAGACAGCCTACTTGTCATTCTCCATCACTGCCCTAGCCTACCTTTATGGCAACCTAGGTACCTTCCATGGTTTTGTTAGCATTTCCTAAAATCTGTATTGCACAAGCATGAGACAAAACATATACAAAGTACATTAGCTCTGCCCAACAGTTCTGCAGACGGCAGCTCAACAGATAACCACATTACTGTTTACACTACATGATGTCTTATGTTAATGAAGCATTCTCTTTAATAGAGACAAAGAGATACATAGAGAGGCATCTGTGTTAAGCAGAATGCTCTGTGTATGGTTGGCTTTGTAGATTGTTTGTCTATAAACTGTTGATGAATAGGTGTTTTAATATTAGTTTCTAAAAGAACCAGGAGGCCCTGTCTACACAAAAGAAAGCTGTATTTCAAAGGACCATATCCAGATTGTTATCTAGGCACCTAAACAGAACTTAAGTGGAATTCCTGAGGGGGCTGGCAGAGTTCACTAAATGTTACAACAGGATATGATCCCCAATTGCAACAATCATGCCTCCTGCCATGCCACATGCACATGACACAAGGCACAATTTTTAGGATCAGGAATCAGATCAAATACCATGACTGCCAGCAGCGAGCCTGGTGTACAGGTTTGCAAGTGTTAGTCAGGAGAGGTCAGTCCACTCTGCCTGCCTAATAACTGCAAACTCAAGGGCTCCCAGACTGGGACCTTTAAAAAAAATACATGTGCAGCCTAGGAGCACATTCAGTTTTTAGACATGTTAATCTCACCATAAATGTAATATGTGCCAGGGGCCTAAGTCACAGAAAGTGATCCAAACTACTAGCAGCCACAAACAGCTTAGGCACCTAAATTTTGGCTCGAAACTAGAATCGCTAGATGTCTGAACTTAGACATCCATGCATGCACAACAGCGCACAATTCTGGGAGATGAGATGCCTAACTTCTACCTAAGCTCTCCTGCAAGTGAAAATGGAGAATGGCAGGGCCTGAATTTCACCTAAGCTCCTTGAGAGGGCTGATCTGCTGTAGATACTTAAAGCATGCCTAAATTCAGTACTGAGCACAGCAGCCATGGTCACTTTGGCCACATACAGATATTTCACTTTGACCGGTATAAGTGATCAGAAACCAGTCTATACCTGTAACGGAACAAAAGTTTGACACACACAGACTAGTTTAAAAATGGCAGAATCAAGTCTGAGATTTGTGCCCCCCCTCCCCCAGGCAAATATGTGTTTTGTTTGTTACTGATCTAAACTACACCGCTTACAGAAAACAACTTAACTTATATCCATTCTGCCTCAGGCTTTTTAAATATCTGTACCTAGCCTTTCAGTCAAAAGTCCTGCCCCGACACCTCTGTGGGTACCTATGTTTTGCATAATAGCATACTGGTAAGAACATTTACTCTAGAAGTGGAAGACCCGAGTTACAGGTCCCCAGCCTGAGGGGACACAAACCCACAGGTCCCATGAAAATGTCTTAACCATCAGATTGTAGAATAGCTTGGAAGATGAGGGGGAAGGATAGTAGGAGGGAACCCATTACTCACGCTGTTGAAACTGAGCCACTGTGCATAAAGAAATGTTAAGATTCATCAGGCCAGAATAAGAACAAGGAAGTGGGAGTTTAATTCTATAATCCCAGCAATGATTGCACTGCACTGGGTCAGGGCAGTACACAGTTCCTGTTCCTATTCCCAGGATGATTTATAAATTTGACATGAGACAATCACTGGATAAAAAACATAAATAACCTGGGAGGGGGGCCAAGAAGCTGGGACTGCCCAGACACAAGGGAGTGTCCTCATCAGCGGGCTACACAGACAGGTTGCTTCCTGATCACTTTCCCTGTCTGATATCAATCTAAAGTGTTGGGAGATTCAGCCAGATTGGTAAGAGGAAGCAAACGTTTCTTGTTGCATTCTATCCTCACTCTCACCCAGCACTGAATTTAATAGTCCTGCTTGTGTGGTCAGGGTTGACCAAGTTCAAAACCCATTACAAAAACTTGTTGTCAACCCTTTGTTTATACAGCTGCTGGTAGTTTGTTCTCCATTCTTGCTGAGGCCACTGCTTTCAGCTGATGAGTTGCGACTATTAGTACTCTGCCATCCTTCTGAGGTGCAAAGGGCTGCTATCTGTACACTCATTTAATTATGTAACTCATTTGGTTCCACACACCTGCCAGCTATGCAGATGTGATTGTTCCAGCAAGTGGAGCAACACATTTTGCAGGACTAACTACAATTCTTACACAACTCCAGTTGGAGAGATTAGAAGTTTCTCTGGATGGTGATGAAACTATCCACATCCTCATCATTCTTTTGTGAGCCATGTGTCCATATGACACTGCCTATTTTCATGTATATTAATGCCTTCAGAATGGATATTGTCCATACATTTCAGTGTTTTCACTTTAATTTTTCTCATATTCTAGAGTGGGTCTTGATGAATTCTCCCCTTTATCATTTTTAAGCTATGCACACATATTTTTCATAGCCTTCCCTCCTTCCCACCCCTTTATTTAAGTTTTCTCTCATTCTCTTTCTATCTCTCTCTCATGCCTACCTATAGTTCCCACTCAGAGTTATTTTCTAGCACCTTGGCTCTTTTACCCTGTGGTAACACCATTGTACTAATTTTCTCCTCCCTATTGACCTTTGAAAAGTTTGTATTGCAGGAAATTATTTTGCACATCGTTAGTAAGGAAGCCTGTGGAAGGGTGCAGGGGGAGGGGGAGCAAAGGAAGGGGGCATTCCCTAGCTACACAACTGAGGTACCAATTTTGTCAAAGAGCGTTAGGAACAAATACAGTTTCACTACTACACATAGCATATGATTTAACATTTGCCAGTGTAATTCCAGTCTAGTACTGGAAAGGAACATAGTATCAGGTATTACTTTAGAATCAAGTAGTAATACTGTTAGAGAAGAGCATGATTAAAATTAAAAAGACTGAAATATCCTGCACACACAATCCAAGAACATCTCTTACAGTAGATTTCCAGATAACACGTACATGCAATTGTACATCTACTAGGGCTGGCCCACCTGCAGTATGCAGAACACAGTTATTTTCTCACTGTAGTGGAAGACCACTAGAATGTAACACAATCCAGCCCACACGATGTTTAAAAAACACCTGGATACAGATGAGATATCTGCACTGAGTGCTAAGTTTTGTGGGTTTGCAATCTTATTCTTCTGGATTTTTCTCTTTCTTGTTGCTGTATTAAAACTCCACTCAAACAAATAATGGTACACTGTGTGCTGTCAAGGCACACAAACTTAAAAAATAGTTATTTGGAACTACTGCTAACCAGACATAAGTTAAACTGCTGAGGTTCATGCTGACCCCAAAAAAATAAGACTCCTTTTGTTCCTCTCCTCTGGACCACTGGTAGAACATAGGTTTCATGGACTGGAAAATCAGCTCGGGGGGGGAGCTGGAAGGGGGGTTACTTGCTGGGCTTGCTACACATTTCATCACATCAGCAAGTTTAACCTGTTACTTAGCTATATAAGGCAGACGCCCACTGGGGTGGGGGTGCTTGCTTTGCGAACGATTGCCAAGCACCATTTTCTGCGCAGGAAATAAAGGTTAAGTTGGATCCTTCACCCCTGTGTGTTTATTGGCACAAGCGCACCGGGCACGAACTCACTGTCCTTTGGGGACAACAGAAGCAGCCATCTTGCCTGCTCCCCTTCATGCTGGCAGCCCCCTCTGCCCGCAATGGGTGGCACAGCTGGGATGCAGCAGCCATGAAGACTGCTGGCTCCCTCTGGGAAGACAGCATTTTATTTTTAGTAAGTCCCCTTCCCCCACCCAAGTAGCATGGATGTTGCCCAATTGAATGATTTCTGTGAAATCTGCAAAATCACAAGTTGAGTGTTTATGTACTCTGCTTAAGTCCTCTATCAGCTTCCTGAAAGTGAAAGTTATATAGATTGCATTTATATCACTATTTGACCAAGTTAATTTAATTTTCAGATATCAGAAAGGACAGATAAATTCTCCCACAATACATTCTGACAGAATTTCATAGGTCCAGCTCACTGTGCTTGTAAGAACCATGGGATATGTCCTCAGAAATCTTAGTACCATGCACAAAGGGATGCAGCAAGTCAAATGTTATTTTGTAGTACAACTACTTTCCCTTGATTCAGAGAGGTGGCCAAACCACAGCACACATGCCACAAACAGTATGCACCATCATCTTGTTTGGTAGAGAGGAGGAAGATCAACGTAGATAAGGTAGGGAGAAGAATAGAGGAATTGGTCAGCCAAGTAGGAGAGAGCAGAGCAACAGATCAGGAAGGGAGGAGAGAGGAGATCAAAGGATCAGGCAGGGGAAGGGGATCGGCAGGGCTTACTCTGTGGCATCCCAGCTGAAAAACTTGTACTATACATTTCTCTCTCTCTTTTGTCACAAGTGTTTCATGCATGTCCCCTAGGAGGGCCACATACCTTTGCACTTTCACCATTTGTTTTTAAACTTGTATCATAAATGTTTAAAAAGTCACAAGTCTCTCTCTCTCTTTCTCTGTGTCTGGCATTCATTTTCCTTTCCGTTTGCTACTAATTCTTAATTTCTACTTCCTTCTAAATTTAGACTTCCTTTCCTTTCTTGCTTGTAAGTCCTTTAAAATGCTTACAAATTTGTTGCAAGAAATTGACACACAAAACAAAATTTGTACATTCCACAGTATAGCATGACAATAGGTTCTGAGACTTCTTATACTGAAAAAGGTAGTAATCCTTGTTTCTTAGGGAATACAGTCACAGCACAGTGATACTGCCAGTTCCCCATTGGAACGTGTCTGAAAAGCCTCCATTCCTGGATACTCATTTGCTTTCTTTGGAAGCCTTCACTGCCAAGCTTTTCCATTCATTTTCTGGGTTGACCTTTGGTTCACTTTTCCCAGCATTTTTATGGCCATGTCTGTGTTTTTTGGCTTCTAACCTGGATTGAAACAACTCCAAGTCACTTCAAAGGCCTCCAGAGAGAAACAAAGGCAATTTTGAGAATTAACCATATAATAACCTAACAGTACTCTTTGCCTAAAACACACGAAGTATGTGGTGTATCCAGTCACCAGTCAAAACATACTATTTAGCATATAGCTTTGCCACCAAAACAATCCCCACTTAAAAACTGGATTTGGATTTCTCTGAGATGACTTTAAATGATGGTTCTTTGCCACCATAGCCAACTCTAACATGTGTTACAAACTTTTCCCTGTCATTGTAAGGAACCATTACAACCTTTTACACATCTTGTAAACTAAGCAACTTATAACCTTTTTGTCTCAGGTAGAGATCTTTTTATGCCATGGATTTGGGGCTGGGCTACACAACAGCGATTCATGCCCTGTTATACTAACTGTTTCTTCACGCAGTTTTCAAAACAGATATTAACTTCTATAATGTTGACCTCACTCTACAAGGAACAGTGACAAAAAAATATCATAAGTGAAAGTCTCCTTATTTGGCCTCTCCCAAGCATGATGCTTCCCACTTGACTGAAAAGCTATCATTCAAATTACTGGGTTTGTGTGTTCCCAAATGCAAATGGCAGACACGATTTGACCCTCATGTTTAACCCTTCTAATAACTATCTGCTTTTAATTTCTTGAGAAACCTTCATTGACTTCAATAAGAGCATTAGAAGAGTAGGATACCTTTCAACATAAATAATCTATCAAGATATGACGCTTAAGAAATAACACCTGTACAATGCTATTTTCCTAAAGACATTTACTGCTTGGGAACTTAAGCCCATTATGCAACAAGGTCATAAACCTGAGAGAAATTTACAATGCTGTGACTAAAGTAGGTTTTGTATTTCATAGACATGTCTGAAATGCAAGAAGGTCTGTGACCCATATAGAACTGAACTCCCCTGAAGGTTGAGCTTGATCAGATGAAAGTTTTAGACTCAGCCTCGTTTCTACTTTGTGGTTTCAGTCCCCTTTCTTAATAGAAAGAAAAAATACTGAATTTAATTCCAACTTTACGGTTTTCTGACTGCAAAAGAAAATATCGCACCTCTAAAAAGCAGAGTAACATTCAGCAAAGTAGAATAAACAGTGTCTTACCTTATGGACTTCTATCCTTTATCAAGGACGATGAAATCAGTCTGGCTTCCCTCATCACTCTCCTACCCACAATTCTTCTTTGAACTTTTTTTTGTCTCTCTTTCTTCGGTCTGATGATGTTACTCGGAAAGTATCTGGTAAATAAAATACAAGCATAAATAAAAGAGAGAAACCTTAGATTCCATAGGAACATTAAAGGCAAATACTATGTGTGCTTCACTGGATGGAATGAAAGGGTTGACATAAAAACTATAACTCCATTACAGGGTAGCAGTTGCTTTTAGCTTGTAAGTACTGTAGCTTGAAATGTATTTAAGAAGCTAATGGAATTAGTTGTCTATAATTAGTGCTGATGGGAACAGCAGATTTAGGTTGGCACAATAAAGCATCTCATTCAGTTGGGCAGTTTTTAATGCTTCCTTCTGTGGTCAGAAGTTGTCTAATCAGGTATCTGCATGGGCTATGTACTTCACATAATGGATGTCATGAACTTTCTTGCAGCGCTTCTTCTTATGAAACATGCTCAATTACTTGAAAAGCTGGGAATCAAAGAAATTAATCCTAAAATACCATTTTAGAGAGCTTTGAGAGCTGAAGAATTATATTTCCCATTGGTTTCTTAAATTGGGAAAGTAAAAGTGCTGGAACTTTGCCACTCATCACCCTTATTCTCCTCTGCTTGAGACAACTTCAGCACAGTATAGGGCCCCTTCCTAAACTCTAGTAAGCCATTCCTTCTACCTTTCCCTCTTTTGCCAGTAAAAATCGAGGGAAAAAATCAAGTGTGTGTTTATATGCACCTGTGCTTTCTCATTGCCCATTCCTTTGTTCTCTATTCTCTATTTATCTTATCTCTACATTTCTTTCATCAGTTGCTTCCTCTTGTGTGCATTATCCGGATGGTGCTGTACTTCAAATGCAGGCCCCTGCCCCAGGTGCTTGGATGGCAGTGCCTTCTGGCTGGGACCAACATTCTGTTGTGTCATCTGTTGCTGAGGAAAGGGAAGGAAAGAGAAATCTTGTAGTTAGCACCAGTTTCCTGGAATAGTCTCCTTTTTACAGGGGGAAAGGTATCCACATTGAGTGCAGTTGTCTAGGTGCCAGAAGTTTGGTACTGCAGCTACCATTCTACCATAACCTTCTAGAAGCTGAAGGTTTTCTCTCCCAAGCCCCCATGTTTATTAAGAAGGCTCTCCCCTGCTTATCGGAGCAAAGGTCCCTGCTATGATGAAGAAAGAAGATAGCCTTCAATATACGGATCGAACCCCTCTCTGTTCCCCCGCACCCCACCAAAAAACATACATTGCCAACATGTACTCATGCATCAAAGCTCTGCAGACCAAACTAGCCACTTGCATTATAACAATCTTTGTTAAGCAGAGTTTTATACAAGTGCTGGGTTTTTGCTGTAGTGCACTGACTTTTTGAAAAGAAAATAACCATCTATACAATGCCATTCTCAATGTGTCAAATTCTTGATATAAAATTATCTGGGACAGATGCCAATATAATCCCATGCCAAAGAAAAATGAAAAACAGCTATCTTAGACAATTATTTCTGTGTTGGAAATTATCCACAGTGCTTGCTTGAATTTCCTGAACAAAATTTTAGGTAAGACTGTCTTCTTCTCTTAGCTATACAGGAGACCCTCACCATTTGTGGGAGATACGTTCTCAAGATCCCCGCGAATGGTGAAATCCATGAATAAGGCACTGCGTTCATGAATGCTGTCTGCAGCAGCTGGGGGTGGGGCACGGCTGCACAGGCGACGGTGGGAGTGCAACTGTGGTGTGAGCCTGGTGGTGGCAAGCACAAAGTTCCCAAGGAGCTCCTGTAAGTGTATTTAAGATGCGGGTTTGGCATTTGTGAATATTTCAAACCACGAATGCCGAACCCACGAATAGCAAGGGTTTCTTGTACTACCATAAATACAGAATCCCCAGGCCTGGTGGCATTACTCTGAATTTAAAGTAATGTGAATACAGCAGCATTAGGCCCATATGATTTATGTAAAAGTGTTACTAATGAAACAGAGGTCAAGTGTTTTCTCAATATTAGATAGTCAATAGATAAAACATATAAATGCATAAAAGGCACTGGGTACAATGCTCATTTTGATTAAAGGTGTGTAAAAATTTAATCTGAAATGCTGGTCATACAAAACATATTCAAACTGGCCAAATCATTTGGTGACATCATGTCAATTATCCTGACATTTTTCATTTATTGAAAAGAAAAAAAAAATACAAAAAAGTCAAAATGTTTCATTTCAGCTTTTTCAAGATGAAACCATTTTATGCAACACATTATTTTATTTTCAGGGTTACTCAAATTTTGTTTTTAAAAAAACCCTAAAAGATGTAAAAGGATTAATGATATAAGGCACTCAAGGATGAGTACCCATTTTTCTGTTTACTGATATTTTAAACTGCAAATAAACTGAAAAAAATGTTATTTTCAGCAATCTACATAAGCTGATATTTACACTTTTGTTTATTCCAAGCTACTGCTAGCCAATAGCAACAAGGAAGCTTATTCAAATCTCAACCCATAACAGCATGTGGACTGTATATGCCTTTTGGTTGTTCTTCCCTCCCATCAGCTACTGAACAGCAAGCATGAAGGAATTTAAATTGATTGATTAAATGGGAAAGGATTATTAACAAAGTAGTTAACATGTTGTTAACTGCTCTTAATGCAATTTAGCAGTTGGAAGTTATGACAGCCAGCACTACTTGACCTTTAGCATTCCAGCTTGAGCAGTATATACAGCTTAGAATGGGAGGTCAGCAACCTACAGCCTTCAGCCAGCAAAGAGATTTTATCCCATCTGCCAATCATGCCAAAAAATGAAATTTATATCACCTGCTGTTAGTATGTATTGCATGAGAATAAGCTGGCAAGTGGTGGGATTTTTAAGAACTGCCACCTCCAGCACACCTTATGGCTGAGCTCCATTTATTTGGCCTGCTGTTAAGTGCAAAGGGGTTTGGGTGCTTATAGATGTGCTCATTCACATTCTAATTAGAATGAGCCAGAGCAGTGATTAATCTATTATTCGAGTCTTCCCCACGTACTAATTAGAATGCTCCAGCATCACCTCACCATCACGTGTATTAAGTCCCCGCGCATTTCAAAATGGCTATGGGGGCACTTTATTTAAATCTCGTCAAATGAGCTTTAGATAAAGTATCCTATAGACATTTTGAAATGTGCAGGAACTTAATACATGTGATGGTGAGCTATTTTAATTAGAGTGTCTGTCCAGGACCTGCTCTAATTAAAACACCACCCCAACCACCACCTCTGACCATGTGTATAGGAGTCAGTAAGGAGGACTTAGGTGCCCCTGAAAAGTGATTCAGGTTTAGGCGTCTAGGCTTTCTATGCAGAGATTGAGGAGTTCCAAAAGATAATTCTGAGCATGAATACACATACATTTAAAGCCATTTTAAGAGGGAAGGGTGGGGGTCCTTTTGCTCCAAACTATGCAACAATGATCACATTCTAACAGTTACAGGTGGGAATAATACAAACTGGGAATAATACAAATGAAGCAGAACTGCTCCAACTTCAGCACTGTTTTATCTAGCATTAAAGTAGCATTGGCCCACCTTTGCTACATTTACATTGTTCCTGGCTTGTCCACACATACCTGTTAAAATATTACATCTGCTGCACATTCCCTTTTGAAACAGTCCTGAATGTACAGATGTCTGTATTCTCAGAGAGCCCAGAGGCAGCAACCGATAGTTGGGCTGTGAGATACAGCACCTTTTTGTTTTGACTTCCATTTCACCATTTTGACAGGACAGTATTTAGTTTTGAATTTTATTTCATTTCAAAGCACTGTTCAGTTTCGTTTTGTTAAAACTGTTTCACCGTTTCGACACTGTGTTGACATTTTGCTCATAGGCTATAATGGGGAAGCACAAAACTGCCTATAACTTTGACATTTTTTGGCAGATTTGGATACAAACAGAAGGGATGGGAGACCCTTCTGATGTCATGACGTCTGCCAAGTTTCAAGGAGATAGCTGCAGGGGTTTCTGGGAAACTGCACCTCAAGCTGCTGACAAGCAAAACTTGTGACTTGTTTGACTTTGTGTGTGTGTTAAGGTGCACCCTCGCTGGTGCTGGTGCCTCTACATGACACAGTAGTGTGCCCCAATGAGGGTTCCTCCTCCTGTACAGCCTCAGTCCAGTCCACCACTTTAAATAACAACAGGTAATAAAACTTAGTAAGTAGCATAGTAGCACCAGCAGCATCTCAGGCAGCCAAACTGTCACAGATTAGAGCCTTTCTTTCCTTTCCTGAAGGAGCTTTTTTTCCAGCAGCTTCCAGAGAACTCTCCCTGCCAGCCCCAGCCACAGATGTGCCCACTACCCAGGGCCCTGTGTCCTTCCACTCAGCTGACCGGAGACAGGTGCTAGAGGTGTTGGCCTAAGGACATGGCACTGGCAGACAAGGTTCTTTGGGTCAATCTAATCTGGTATCTTTTAGTAGACCAACTGTGCCCTGATGAAGTACAGTTCATAGGCTCGTCTGTGAAAAGTGGTTTGTAAATTCAAACAAACACTAAACCTCACTAACCTCATCACCAGAAGCCACCTTCCTACAGCACAAAACACACCGAATGGATCCAGGCCATGCCATGACAAGACACACAAAACCTGCCAACAATATCTCCAGTATGGAGATATCTTCACAATACAGATGCCCTGATGGAAAATACATGGAGACACCAAGCAACAACTGCGCACAAGAATGAGCGCGCACCAAAAATCTAGCAAAGACTAGAATAGAACACCACCTGTCTCCAGTCTCTCAGGCCTGATCCTCAAAGGGTATTTACAAACCACTTTTCACAGATGAACTGCACTTTATCAACCCCCTAGGTACTGAAGCTCATGGACTCAATATAGACAGTGGAATTCTGACACTACAACCTGCCAGACATCTGACTCCCCAGGTACCTCTCCACCTTTACCTGTGCTGCTACATCCCCCTTTCCCCCACTGCAGCCTGTCCCTCACCCCCTGATGCCTCCATGTCCATTTTCACTGACTGGCTTTCTTGCCTGCATTGCATACCAGCCTCTGCCTTCTTTACTATTCCTTCCATCCAGGAACAGCACACACACCAACTATAGGTGCTTCCTCAGCATAACAAAGGGTTTTTCAACCCGAAAGCTGGCTTCTCAGGCAGCTAAACTGATCTCACCTGGAGTCTCAGAACTCTACTGCAACCAGCAAGCCTCAGGCCTCTCAAAGATATGATGGGTCTGGGCTTTCCCCAGCCAGGACTGTGTGCGTGCATGTGGTGGCTGGAGGTTATGGCACCTCCTACCTGCCTTTCACCATGGGGATCCTCAGTCCTGGCATTTTCTGGGGCTGCTGTGCTGCCGGCAGTCCCACCAGGCCTCCAACCCTGGCAGAGTGCAGTTTTAGTGGTTATGTCCAGGACCTGGGGCCTCCCCCTTTCCCATAGCCCCAGTCCAGACCTCCAGGTTCATCCTGGCATGGGAGCTCAGCAGGGACACGTTGCTCCCTTGCTGGCTGGTGATGCAGTGAGTGCCCCCTCCAGCTCTGACAACAGGGCATTAAATGGTTTTAAAAAATGAGAAAAGGAAATAGGTGCAGATGGAGCGAGGAGGGTGGCATTCACTCTATCTGCACCTGGAGCTTGGGGAACCCCAGCAGCAGGAGGTTCACCTTCAGGAACACCAGCTTCTCCACCAAACCAGGATCCAAGGAGGTGCATTGGAATGTCACTACATCCCCAGCAATGCTGAATACCCTCTCCCTTGGAACACTGGTTGGTGGACAGGACAGGTGTCCCTGAGCAACCGTGGTGAGATCTGGCCGCATGTGGCTGCGGCTTACCCACTAGGCCAAAAGCTCTCACAACAGTGGCTCCATGTCCTTGGTGAGATAGGCAGCCACAAAGGCCTGAGTGCTACCTGCCTAATAGTGGTGTCTGGTGCCTCTGGACCCCACCATGTAAGCCATGCCCTTGGCCCACATTTGCAGTGCTTGCGGTGGAGGAGGAGACAGGCTGCTGGATGGCATGCTGGCATGGGACAGTGGATCCTCCTCTTTTATGTCCTCCTGCCTCCACCGTTCTTCCTCCCTGACTCTCTTCACCAGCAGCTCCATCCACTGATTCTGGTTTTGGATGCTGCATACAGTACTCTTCACCCTTGGGTCACACATGGTGGCCAGCACATGGGCTGTACTGCACCACAAGGGATCAAGCCATTTCCTGATGCCCTTCTTCAGCCACCTCACCAGCCAGGAACACTGATCCCCTGGAAGCTCTACATCTCACTCTGAAGTTCCCTCACTACAGGGATCACCTGGCTAAGGAGGGCATCGGCAGCGCTGAGGGTCTTAGTGGTCTTGAGGAAGTGCTTGGTATCTCACTCAGCTCTGTTAAGGGGGCCGCTGACCCCAATCTCCCTGAGCAAGGCCATCTCATATATGGCGTTCTGTTGCTCCACCAGCCCCTTGAACATCAGGTATGTGGATTTTCACTGAGTCTCCACATCCTGCATGATTTTGTGCTGTGGGATGTTTAGCTCTGCCTGTTTGTCCTGCAGCATCTTGCCCCCCTTGAAGCTCCAGTGAAAGTAGCTTGCCACTTTCCTGCATTTGGAAATGAGCTTGCTGGTGGTGCTGGTGCCATCATCGGTATCCCTGTCCCCCTCCAAGGCATCCCTGACAATGAAGTGGAACTTGTGTGCCAGACAGCAGATGCCAACAAAGTTGGCATCATGGACCATCTTGACCATATTGGCCCCATTGTCGGTGACCACAAACCCACTGGTGAGCTTGCCCTGCTCAACGAGCCACCCCTGCACCAAGCGGTTCATGGCCCCCATGATCTCTGTTTCTGTGTGGGACTCATCCAGTACTTCGGCCTGAAGGCGAGCCCACCGACGGCCTGACACACCAGTGCCCTGTGAGGGAGAGTTATTCATGATCTCCACCCTGGTTGCTCCAGATGTCCAAGGTTAAGTGTAAGGCCATCTGTGGAGCTGCCTTGTGAAGCTCCTCCTTCACGTACTCACTGAATGCCTCATACAGGGAGGGCACC
>NW_005841898.1:2263904-2287341 GCF_000455745.1 Alligator sinensis | reverse complement strand
ACGTGCACTTGGTAGGATTTGGCCATGAGCAACCTGAACCCTGATCACTCAGCTAAGGAGAAAGGTTGGGTATCCAGAGCAAGTATCTCCCCAGTGCTCTGGGTGATCTCGCTTGCCTTTGCAGTGTGCCCCACTTTCTGTCCACCTTTCCCCCACTGTTCCAGAGTGGCCTGTCTCTGCTCTGGGGGGGCAGGGGCTATGGAGCGAGAGGGGGACTTCGCTTTGGGCACACTCCTGCTGGTGCCAGGCTGAGGAGGAGCAAGGACAAGGGGGTGGTGCCTGCAGAGAAGCATCAGCATCCTCGTGGTGCTCATGTGTTTTGTTCCCTTGCCCCAGCTACTTTTGTCTTGGTAGTGCAGGCAGATAGTGTATGTGGAATCATCTGCCACCTCAAAATGATCCCAGACCACACTAACCGCTTGCTTCTGGGGTGTGGGTGCATGTGTGGATGCTGCAATTTCCCCCTCCTCAGCAGGCAAAGGCACAGCAACAGGAGGAGCAGACTTCGCTGAACCACTTGCCTCCACACCCTCTGCCTCAGCCTCCTCCGAAGTGCCTTCTGGGGAAGGAGACCTGGCTCTAGGGGAAACTTGAGATGTGTGGACCACAAACCCAGATGATTCCCCCTCCTTTCCCAGAATTTCCATTGCTATAGCACTCAGATCCAGCTCCAGCTCTTCCTCCAGCACTGAAAGGCTCAGCATGGAAAGTGAAATGGGAGTGGAGGAGACTGTCATGTTGGTGCTGCTGCTTGTTGTCATGGTGGTAGTGGAGGGGGGCAGTATGGCTGGTGCTCTCAGAGGGGATGCAGACTCAGGCACAGGCAATGGCACTGACACTGCTCCCCTCTCCTTGCTGCCTGTACTAGTGGAGGCCTCATGCCTGCTTGTTGTAGCAAAGAGGCTATGTCTCGGTTTAGGGGGAAACTTACAGATCTCCCTCTACATGCTTTTCCATCCCTCCCTGAATGCTTGCCAGATGACTTTCCAGCATGCTTTATGGTGTGTTTCATAGTGTCCTGTCTTTGCCTTGGTGTGCTGGAAAATTTGTCTCTTCTTCTGTAATGTTATCTCTCTGATTTATGTAATATGTGTAAATAAGATAATTGTATGTATGTGTATTTATGTAATGTATGTATGTTTGTATGTATTTATGTAAAAAATAAAATAAAAACATATAAATGTTGTATGTGTTTTCCTATATAAATTCAATATTATAATATGCAATATAATTATGCTGTGCTTCCCTGCACAGTGAATGGAATGCAAACTGTGAGAGAAAGCACAGATTTGAAAAAAATCAAAATAGGCTAAACAAAAAGAGGATTTGGGGAAGGAATAAATTGAAAGGAATCAGTCAATGAATATAATAATAAAATAAAAGGGTATAGAAAGAAAGCAAAAGGTATTACTGAATCCCACTTGCTAGGCTAACAAGTAGGAAATGAATGGTAGGCTTTGTCATCTAACACTGCTGAGCTTCTGGAAGACAACTTAATAACTAACCCCAAGGCAGAAAGCAGTGCAGTTCAAACAATGCTGCTTTTTATGCTGTTTTTCCATCTCTCCCCCAGAGCACTGGGATTGGAAGGGACCTCATGAAAGGATCACAGTCACTGGCCAGCTACACAGTCAATATCAGAGCAGTCCTTCCCCCCTCATCCCTGTCCCTCTCCTTACTTTCTGATTCCCTGTAGGCAAGCCCAGCTTTAGTTTTGAAACATTTTGAAACTTTCAAAACATTTCAATTGCCCTCATTTCATTTTGAGGCTGTTCCAAAGTCCTTTGTTTCATTTCAATTTCGCTGTTTTGAGCTCAAAATGAGTCAAAACAGCATTTAAATGAAACAGCCAGAGAAATTTTGCACAGCCCCAACAGATAGCCATTAGTAAACACAAGGTGCACAGGTGTGTCCAAACCCCCATTTTTCTTTGGAGCTTAGAAATTTGAATCAGGCTTAGTGAATAAACTGTTTGTCCAAAAAACATTGCCCATCCCTAGTAACAGTGCTGCTGCCACTCTGACAACAGGTTTTTATCATGACCATGAGAGCCACTATTTTGGGGTGAAAGGAGATTTAAATTTCCATAGATATTAAAACCTGTTGCGACTGCCAACAAGAATGTCAATTAGTATCAGTCACAGTCGTGGTTTGTGACCTGCTTCTCTGTAGGACTCTCATTCTAGAGAGTCACAGTTGAGCCCATGACACCTGCTACTGCAGCAAGATATGAGATGTGCCATTTCTGACAATCTGGTTGTTTTTTTAAATGTACAGTATATCTCATTTCCTCCAACTATTTGTAGTACTCTTCAGGCTGTAATTTAACATTGGAAATATTTAGCATTTGCTCTCTTCTACATGTTTAATGCTATTTTTTGTCCTTTATATGCTGTTGCAGCAGAAGCAGCAAACAATTTTCAGGTATTAGCTTGCCAAGGCAAATCACAAATTATGCTTAAGGGAAAAACCATTACAATGCTTTAATCATTTATTGCATAATGAATATATATTTCAGGTATAGTGAAACATTTATAGGTTTACTGAAAGTATAATGATTAAAAAAGTATAAGTGAAGTCAAATAGTGTCACACTGGGTATACAGCAGTTTATTGGTGATATACTACATAGGGCTTTTTATATACTTAAACACTGCAATTTCATGCCACAAAGTCTCAGACCTGCATTACTTCATTTCTATCAGTAGCCAAATGCATATAACATTAGCAGACAGTCATTAATCAAACATTACATGAATTATAAAGAAAGCATTTCCGTTTTCTGATTAAGACAATAGCAAAAATTAATCTGGCACATCGTGAAATTCAGGTTGGATGTCTCAAATAGTCTTCATTTTCTGTAAGTCCATCCTTTCCCAGACTGCTGTAGAACAAGTCAAATTATAGCTCATATGTGTATACTGGATAGACGTTATCAAACCTGCTGTGATAAAATTTGTAACTTCTGAAACCAGGTAGGACTGACACTCATATATCCTTCCTCCAGGGAGTCACCAGTGTTGTCAGGGTGGACTCTACCAATCTTGTTATCTGGCTCCATTCATGTTTTTTTAGGAACTTAGGTGTTCCTGACTGTCTCAAGCTGGCTCAGTCTGGATGAGCTGTGTGTGCATTGTAGAGATACCATCTGTAGTGGTCTACATTTAGAACCTCATTATTACAAAAAAGAGAGTGCAGGCTTTGTTTTTTAGTGACATAAGGCTGTGGCAGATCTATTGTCTATGAAGAAGCCTAGACACTAACATCTATGACCAGCCAGTCCATGGTGCTGGCTGGATTATTTGCAGTTATGGTACAAGCATAATACAAAATAGATGCTCCTGCCTAATCCCAGTACAAAGTATTAAGGGTTCCCGGGCCCCTTTTTATAGACTTTCAGCATTTTTCTGTGCGCTTTGGGAGTGGGGTGTGCAGCATTTCAGTTAGAGTAGCTCTGGGAGCCGCTCTAATTAAAGCACTCGCAGTATCTTGTGTATCAATCCCCACACTTCAAAATGGAGTGGGGGCACATTAACTAAAGCTCAGTTAATGAGCTTTAGTTAAAGTACCCCTACCACCATTTTGAAGTGCAGGGGTGCTGATACATGAAACATGCAGGCTGCTGGAGGCACAGTAATTAGCACGCTCTAGCAGACTCAATTGAGTTTGCTCCAACGTGCTGTAATTGCAGCGTGTCAGAACAGCCTCCCTGCACATCTACAGGCACTCTTTATGTTTACAGTGTACACATCCTAGTTTTCATCAATTACTAAAACATCTTTAGGTGACATTATCCACATCCTCCTCACCAATTAGTGAGACTTTCCCGTGAACTAGGGAAATCTGTTTGCCTGGTCACTCTGATCTTTGTTCTGGTGTCTTTTACTGGTCTTATCAATTCACTTCCTGTGTGTTGGCCTTGTGAAGTGCCTATAAAGATTAGCACGATGCTTTTGTGCAAGGCACATATAGTACACCTAGTTCCATTTCAGTAGGGCCTGCTTTGGTTCCATGGGCCAGGTGAGTGGCATGGGCTGGTCATAGGGAGAGTCCCCATGCAAGGTCAGTCCATGGACCTAGTCCAGCATGAGGTCAACATTTAGGTTTGGTCCCCAGGTACAATCTGGCATGCAGGCCCAGCTCCAAACACTGGATCCAGATACAGAATGACCCTGTGTGCCATGCACACCAGGTCAGGCCACAGATTGAGCCAGCACACTGACTTGACCCTGTGTGCTAGATCCAGCTGTGGAATGACCCTGCATGCCAGATTTGGCCATGGCCTGACCCCATGTGCTGGATGACATCTCTGAAGGCCAGATATGGCCTGTGGGCTATAGGTTGAGCATCACTGTATTAACTCATATTCCAGTGAGGCAGCAGCAGGCACTGGAAGTTACAGTAGTGTATACACTGCCTACTTCCATTATGTAACAGAAGATGTTTGTAACCATCATGAACTATCATGGCCTGCCCTGTGGACTACACAAAGATGCCTTGTATATGTAATGAACAATGAAATAACCTTACCTGAGAGAACAAGGTCCCAGGGTGGACTTAGCCAGGCAGCAGCATGGGACACCATGTCTCCTTAGAGACTATGTGATACAGACCTGGAGCCCTCTCCAGAGGCAGCCATTTTGGAAAAGGGAAAATGGCTCTCCAGAGACCATGTGATAAGGGCAAATGAAGCCACTCTGGAAGCAGCCATCTTGGGGGAAAGGGAGAGCTGTGAGAGAAGCCCAGGGGCTGAGGGAGAGCTTGGCATGGCATCCTGTCCTCAGAGCTGCCAGAGCCTAAGGAAAGCATGGGCTGTGCTGCAGCCTGGAGGGTTACGAAGCCCTGCCACAGTGCCTCCTTGCTCCTCTTCCCCTGGGAGCCCTGTCCCACTGCTCAGAGGAGCACCCAGCCCTTCAGGAGACTCCCTGGTAAGGAGGACTCTTCTCCAAGCCCCTGTGTGGTCTGATGTGAAGTGCACTGGGGGGGGGGAAGGACCTGGAGAGACATTGATCCAGCTCACTGTGAGCTCTGGTGGGAGGCAAAGCTGGGGGGCATTAGCTCTCCTCATGTGGGGCACGGCCCCTGTGAGAAAGGGTTAAGACTGGGGGAGAAGGTGAACTTTGACTGCCTGGCCTGCAGGCATGTGCGGGCACTGGCAGGGGAGATAGCCAGCGTTCCAGCCCACATCCTGTTCCCTGGGTGTTAGGGGATGAGGGTTGGGGCAGGTTAAGCTATTTTACAGGGTTTTCAGTGAGGGAGCACCTGCCTGCAGCACAGCAACCCCTGGAGCCGCATCGTGAGACCCGCACAGCAAGGACCCGCCCATGCTTCCCATGGGAGGGGCACAGAAGAAGCTCTGCCTTCCCAGACATCCGGTCCAGGCTACCTATGTACATACATCATCCAAGACCATCGTTGTGTACATTATTGACTGAGGGTATAAATAAGTTTCTGACAGTTTATCAGTTGCGTATTACTTAGTATCCTTTTTTTAACCCTGTGTAAATAAAGTGTACATAGTTGTAAATTGTGTAGTGTCTAATCAAAGGTCCCAGGACACTAGGTGCCTTCCTGTGAAGGGAACCTCCCTCAATTCAGGAGGGTGGGTGCTTCCAGGCTGTGGGCACCTCCAGGGATCTGGACTTGGGTTTGGGGCTTTGTAGGTAGCCCCGCAGCCAGGGTTATATATATATGTGTGTGTGTGTGTGTATATGTATAAAATCAAATGTCTTTAGTAAGGAGAGTATGAAATATACAATTGGCTATCAATAGGGACTTGCCTTGCACATGACAAAAGGGCTGTAAGGATAGAACTTTTTTAAAGTTTTTAAATTAACATTTTCTGGGCTACAGACCACATAGAACCAGTCCTTATGACACCTATTAAGCATCTAAGTGCCATTTAGATGTCTAAGTGTCAAAGTGGATCCTATTCCAGCTTGCTTGAATCCTGAAAAAAATATTAACATGTCTACCTTTCTTCATATTAACCTTAAAAACAAGTCACAAAAAACCAGCATGACTTACTACTTAGATGCCTAGAAAACAGAAAGGGATCTGACCAGTGGACTAGTACTTTCAATAAGTAAACAGCACAGGTTGTCCTGGAAAAAATATTTTTAAACAACAAAACTGCCACATCTTTTTTTATAAGAGAAATTAATAGCAATTGCATGTAAGGTTGCAGCAGAGGAATGAAACATAAATGAACCAATTAAATCTTCAGGAAAGTCAAGTTCAAATGGAATTCTATAGCAATATTAAAAAGTAAAAGGCTCGATTTCAGGAAAGTATTAACTAATAAAAACAAGCAAGCAAGGAAACACAGACATGAATACAGGGTTTTATTTATGCCATGTGGCAGAATTTGAACTCTTGCACTGTTTGATAAGAAAGCATATTTGTAAAAGTGACATTACTCATGGACATTACTCATGGCATTTCTCTACATGAGATGCTGACCGCTCAGTAGCTCGTTACTACTGCGTAGTAATAACAAGTTACTGCATAGTCATTTAGTACTTGGATATGCAAGTACTTGCATATACACAAGTACTAAATGACTGTGTAGTAACAACTGTACAGTCAGTGTCTCATGTAGACACGGCCATGGATAAATTAGAAACACACTATGCATTAAGAGAGAATATTGTGTAGCATGGACACAAAGGAGAGGTTGTAGTACTGAAACAAATGTGACTAAGTGAAACTGGTTCCTGAGTCATGTAGATTTTGGAGGTTTTGTGAATCATATTATGATATATGGAATTACATTGGAATCGCAGCATGCCAAGTTATTAAAAGAAATAGAACCTAGCATGTGCTTGTTATTTGCAGAGGATGCAAAAAAATGGAAAAGCAAACATGGCAACAGAAGGAATTGTATATTCTATGCAACAAAGGACTTGTGGAGAAATAATGTGAGACCACATGCTGCCAGTCAGTCTTGAACTAATCAATAGGCAGGAAGAATAAATATCTTCAAATTTGTTCTACCTGCAGTAACAATGATGGGAACTTCATTTCTCATTTCAAGGTGTTACACAATGGTACTCCAAACTTAAGAAGAATGACATATACTGAGTAATAAAGCAGGAAATTGTACATCCACATTTAGCTTAAAATATGAAAATTGGTCATGAAAATGTGGCACAAAAATACAGCAGATTATGAACAAAACCTCTTGCACAATGTTGTCTTTGGATGTCATTACTGGGCACATTCCAAATACAATTGTTTATCTGAAATGCACAGTGACTATGGGATAAGACAAGAGCAACGATTGCAAACATGCTAAGTCTGTGAGGCTTCAAAAGGAAGTGTAGCATTTTGACATCACTGAGAGCTGCTGCTTCTGTACCCTTAGGATTAGGCTCATGGTCATGATAAGTGTAAGTATCTGAGAAATGTAACTTGAACTGAGTTTTGTATGCAGAAAGAATAAAACACATACTCTGGTATTGTGGAGTCTGACTCATGAGCAATCCTAGGTTTGCCAGTAGTAACAAGCATAAATGTAGAGTCAATATTGTAAAGCAGGAAGAAGTGAATGCTGACATGTTTACAGCATACCAGACTGCATTTGAAGAGCTTGGGTGTGTTCCAGGAAAACAAACCATAAAAATGAACTCAAATGTTATACTAGTAAAGCAAGTAGTGAGCAAGGTAATAGTGGCATTATGAGGCAAAGTGAAAAAAGCCGCTGAGCTGTATGGGAGAATTGCAAGTGATAGTAACAGAGCAAGAACCTATAAATTGAATAAACTCAGTTGTAATTGCAGATACATCTAGAAGGAATGAAATACGAATATGTCTGGATCCTAGAAAACTAGCTAGGGCTATAAAACAATGTAATGTGTAGCTACCTATTACTGAAGAAATAAGCAACAAGCTAGCAAATGAAGAATTATTTTATAGTTTGATACTAAAAATGGGTTTTGGCAATTTTATTGGGATAAAAAAACAACTTGTAACTGGAGATTTTAACACCACGTTTAGAAGATTCAGGTTTGCCAGACTGGCATTCAGTATATGGTAAGTTAAAGGCCTGAAAATGTATCACAGTGCAATAGAGCAGACCTTTGAACATAAAGCACACAATATAAGTTATATGCTAGTACAAGGCAACTACTGTGGACTTTGCCACAAAAAAACCATGGGAAGTCAGTAGGGAAAAAAACAGATTTAACACCTTTCTCACATTTTGACCAAAGAAAGATTGAAACTGAAGATACCAATATGCTAAATATCCCTTGAAATACCTTTGCAAAACAGCAAGTGAAAGTTGCAGGGGGTTTTCAGAATGGTAACACACCAAGGAAATTTTATAACAAATACATCAACTGCAGTTACCTTATTGTAACTACAGTTGTTGGAGACAGAAGTGGAATTTAGCGAGATGGCAATGCGCAAGATGGTGCATTTTGACAAATGTTGCTACTAACAAAAAGTTCTTTGTTTTTAAATATTTAGACATGAAAGAAGATTGTTTCCCTACCAGAAGACACGCATTCCATAGCATAAGCATTTGTGGACAAATCCACTATTGGTATAAACTAGTTCACCTTCAGGCAGCAACACTGTGGGTGCATCTACAAAAGATGTTTAGTGCAGAGTTGACTAATTATCTCCACAGTAAACATCTTGGCATTTACACATGCAGGGCTATTAAGCTGGAGTAAATTAATAAACTCTGCAGCAGGGTAGTACTTGTGTTTACCCTGCTGCAGAGTTTTTTACTCTGCAGCACTATATGCATAGACTTGATGGGGCTGGTTGAAGCACAAGAGTGAGACTAGGGCACCTGGACCTCTTCAGCCTCCGCAAGAGAAGGTTGAGAGGTGACCTTGTGGCTGCCTATAAATTCATCATGGGGGCGCAGAAGAGAATTTGTGAGGCTCTACTCGCCAAGGTGCCCCTGGGGGGGTCACAAGAAATAATGGCCATAAGCTAACAGAGAGCAGATTTAGACTGGACATTAGGAGGAACTTCTTCACAGTTAGAGTGGCCAAAATCTGGAATGAAGTAGCATCACCTGAAAGACATTTGCCAATGCTTCTGCACAGTAACTGCAGTTACTGTGCACTTATTTAGTACTTGCTAATACAATACTTACAAATACTAAATAAATGTGTAGCAATGACTGCCCAGTAGTGTCTCAAGTAGTTGTGTCCAGTGTGAGCAACAGACTCATTCCTAGCCACATGTGCACAGCTGCTGTCTTGAAATTTCCCTGTCTCATCTTCTCACTGTCCAGTTCCACCCCACCCAGCCACCAGAGGTGGAAGTAGAAGTAGGAGGCAGGAGAAGGAGCCTGCATACTCCACCTACCCAAGCTGCTAGAGCAGTGGGGTTCAAGAGTCACCAGTTGGCGATCCCTGAACTATGTGACTGCTCACCTCATGCCATTATGTAGACATTATTTTCACAGTCACAGGAATTGATTTAATTTAAAATCTTCAGCATCACTTATATCATGGTGAAGGATATGGCTAGGAATGTAGACCTGGCTGTGGGAGACTTGGGTTCAGTTCCTGTTCTGGAACAGTTGTGTGTACATCCTTGGGGAAGACCCTTAGATTTTGATGGGTTTTCATTGGGACTAAGTTACCTAAATACCTTAAATTATTCTGTCCCTAAGTTCTGCTGTATCTGTAAAATGTGGGATCATAATGGTGCCTGCCCCGCCTCTTCCCCCCCCCCCCCCCGGTAGGTTGCAAGGATAAACACATTCAAAGACTGAGAGGTGCTTAGCCACTAAAGTTTTAAGGGCCATAAAAATGCTTTCAATAGAGTATTGGTCCAAGCTCTTTCAAGATACTGTCTAGGTCAGGAGTGCTCAACCTCTGGCCTGCAGACCAAATGTGGCCTGAAGAGCCTTGAAATCCAGCTTGCGGTGCTACACACAGGTTGGGAAATTTGGCAGCCAGGGAACAGTGGCAGTTAATACTGCCACTCTTCCCCTCTGCCTAAATCCCAAGTCCTCCGGGGTGGGTTGGAGCTAGGCCATGACCCTCCCCCGACATGGCCAGATCAGAGCCAGGCCATATCCCCTTCCCTCCACCCAGGCAGGTTGGAACTGGACCATTCCCTCTTCCTCCCAAAAAGCTGGGCCATGTCTTCTCCCTACACAGGGCTGGATCAGGGCCAGGTCAGCCCCTCTCTGCCTGGGCCAGGTTGGGGCTGGAACAAGCCCCCTTCCACTGTGCAGCTAGATTAGGGCCGGGATGCCTCTCTCCCCATTCTGTGTGGTTGGATGAAGCCCTACCCAGTTTGGCCCATGGAAGGATCTGACACTGTCCATCCAACATAAAGGCCAAAAATTTGTGCACTACTGGTTTAGGTAGTAGACTCAAACAATAGAGATGCGGTGGAAGATATTTTTAACTGAGCCACCTCCAAAACAGCATTATGTAAGTGCAGTAGAGCATACAGTCCTCCTTATCCAGAAAGATGGGCCAATAAGATGTAAGACTATTCACGGGAGAGTTAATAGAGAACCTAAGGGAGAGCCTAAAGGCCACTTTCTAAAAAGGCAGAAGACCCCAGCAAAAAATAAAATCCCCACAAAGCAAAAACTAGAAAATGCCAGTCTTCCCTTAGAAGACTAAATAAAAAGGTCTTTTGCTCCCACAGTGAATGCTTTTAGAATTTTGAAAATGCCAAAAATCTGCTTCACTTTACTAAAACATTAGATATATATTAGATGGGATCTTGAAAATGTGTAGTTTTTGTAAAACAGAAAAATAAGCTCCCTGTTTCCTTAAATGCTTGGTTCTTTTTGTAGATATTATTTTAAAAGGGCGGTATAACATTTAAAGACTAAGAAATTCAATTTAGGATAATTTATGCTAAAATAAATGTAGTGCATGTGAAATGTACTAGTGATGGCACTAGAAACTGAATAACTACAGCAAACAATCTAGACATCAGTCCATTACATTAGTCTAGATTAAAGTGGGCTATTTTATATAGGATACTAAGCAGTCATAAGATAGCAATAACTTTTGGCCACTCCCTACCTCTTCTGGCTTGAAACAATATCATGGAAATGAAATACTCCCTGTATTCAATTTCCACTATCCTACTTTGCAAATCTTTTTTTAAAATATATAACACAGAGCTGGTTGTGACACCTGTTCTTAAGGCTTTCTTTCAACTATAATCTCCAGGTTTCATCTGACAACTTTGCCAGGGTTTAAGCATTCAGAATGGAATATTCTATGCCTGGATCTGCCTCACACACAATAAAATTGGATTGCTCAGACTACCCAAATGCTCCTAACAAGCTCCGCTGAGCATGTGTAAATGTAGAGTTGTAGAAGTGTCTAAGTAAATCTAATCGTAAAAAATTCATGAGGAAAGCAAAAGGCCCTTTCTTTTGTCCCAGAAACATCTTTCAGCCAAGTTTCAAGTTCTGGCTCCAAAGCATGGAGACACTAGACCTCTTCAAAAAATCATTTGGTGGGAAGCGAATATTTTTTGCACAGATTTGGAATGAGGTGATGCACCTGAATTGTTTACTGCAGGGGTGGGCAGTTATTTTGGCTGGAGGGCCGCTTAACAAATTTTGGTGAGACATCAAGTGCAGCAAAGGTAGCCCTGCCCCTTGACAAGTGCCCCAATCCCTGGTCACCATTTTGTGACCAGAAGTTCTGACCCCCTAACCTCTGACCTTTACCAGTGGAAGTCTCTCCTCTTGCCCAGGAAGTACTCCTTTTTGGGTGGGGGGTTTCTTGTATATTGTGTGTGGAGGGGTAGAGGTGTGTGGGTGTGGTTGGGGGGGTGTGGGACTGTTGGGTGCATGTGGGTATGGTGGGGGTGAGGTGTGTGTAGGGAGTTGGGTGTGTAGGAGGTGGGTTGGGGTGTGTGTGTGTGGGTATAGTGGGGTGGGGTATGTGAGGGGGTGTGGGTGCATGTGTGGGGAGGTGTAAGTGTATGTGGGGTATGGATATGTGTGGGTATGTGTGGGTATGGTGGGGTGGGGTGTGTGGCTGGGGCATGGGGTGTGTGGGACAGTGTTGGGTGTGTGTGTGGTTATGGTGGGGGGTGGTTGGGGTGGGGGTGGGTTGGGTGCACATGTGTGGGGGTATTCCTCCCCCCACCCAGCTTCCCTCCCTGCCTGCTCTTTGTGATGTGGCTGAGCCCAGTCCCTCTGCAGGCAGAGGGAAGAGGAGGGGGAGGGGAACGGGGATTAGCACTGCCTGCCTGGTTTGCAGCATGCTGCAAAGAGCAGGAAAGCAGCTGCTGCCAGTGGGCAGCAAGCGAAGCCCCTAGGAGAAGGGAGGTGGGGACAGGGAGCTGAGTCTGGCACCACTGGCTCTCTTGGTCTGTGTCCCACACCTGCCTGGTGGGCTGCAATGGAGCCAGTGCTGCCTTCTGCTGCTGCTGCTGCTTTCACTCCATGTGCCTGCCTGGTGGGGCTGCACCAAGTACATGCTGGCTTCTGTTGCTGCTCCCACCCTACCTGCGTGTCCTGTGCCTGCACAGCAGGGCTGAACCATGCCCATGCTGGCTTCTGCTGCTGCTGTGGTTCCCACCCCTACCAGTCTGCCCCATGCCTGCCCAGTGGGGCTTTGTGAGCAGCCAAGCTCCTTCATGTCCCTCCCTCCATCCACACATTCCCCTACCCAGCCATGCAAGAGCAGGACTAAAACAAGCTGCAGCAAGAGCCCACCTTGCTCCCCTCAATGCTGTAGCTTCCCCTCCCTACCTGCTGCCGGGAGCACTGCAGCAGGGACAGGAGGAGTCACTGGAGGCTGGGGGAGCCCAGTAGTTTCCTGGGCAGTGGGAGCAGCAGCCCTGCCCAGAAGCTGTGCCTTCTAGCCGGGGCTGGCACCTTCTGACAGGGAAGGCTGGTAGTGTAGCAGGCACTGCCCTAGGTGGGAGCAGGCAGGACTCAGCCCCATGAAGTGTTCAGTGGGGGCAGCCACTGACAGGACCAGATACAATTAATTGGTGGGTGCCTGCCTGCGGGCTGGATCCAATCAGCTGGCTGGCTGAATGCAGCCCATGGGCCCTATTTTGCCCACCCTTGGTTTAGTGGCTCTGAGTTTCTACAAGATTTCCTTTATACTGGAGAATCCTCAGGTAGCTCCTTAAGCCCTTTCATTGATGTATAAGGAATGCAATAATTAAGAAAACATATGGGGATATTTTATTGTAGATATAAGAACACATGGCTATGTGGAATAGCTTGGGTCATCAAGTACAGTCCTCCCTCCTCATAGGAAACCAGGTCATATAATCTATGTTATAAATTGATTAAGCCTCATCCCTTAAATATTCAGTTTTCTTACTGCTGCTACTCTGAGAGAGAGTCTAATCCAACACGTCATTCTTCAGACACTTAGAAATCTTCTTCTAGTCCCAAATTTAGATTTCTCATGGACAGTTTACCCCTGTTTGTTCTTATGACAGCATTGTCACTAGGTTTAAACTGCTCTACTCCCTCTCTTGTGATAATGCACTTGGTGTATTTATAGTCTTCAATCATATCCCCTCTCAGTTATCATTTTGCCAAGCCAAATGAGGCAAACTCTTTTCTTCTCCTTTTATAAAATAGACTCTCCATTTTCCCAGTCATTCTAGCAGGTTTTCTCTAGATCTTTTCCAATTTGTGTTCATCTTCCCTAAATATGGGTGATCAGAGCTATAAATAGGAATCCATAAGAGGGGTCATCAATGCCTTATACAATGGCGTTAATATTTCCCCCTCTGCCAGAAATATTTTACCAGACACAACCTACGGTCATGTTTAGCATCTCAGAAAGCTTATAATGACCCTGAAATAGAATAATATACCTCCTATAATATGCTCCTCTGTTGCTTCCAGCTGATGAGCTCCCAGCTGATATCAGAAATTCTTATTATTCCCTAAGTGCATGATCTTGCATATTGTATTATTAAATGTCATCTTATTCCTATTATTCTAATCCTCAAACAAAATGCTTCCCAATTTTGTGTCATCAGCAAATGTTATGAGCATACTCCTACTTTTGGTGCTGAGGCCACTAATGAAAATATTAAATAATCTCTCTGAAGACCAATCCCTCAGGAACTCCACAAGTACCTTTCTTTTAGGCCAATATTTTTCCTTTCTGACAACTTACGGTTATCTCCTGAGTATTAACTAGTCCCTTACCCCACTTTAAAATTCTTGTATTAATACCCAATTTCTCTTTATGACATAATAATTTCCCACATTTCATTGTATCAATCACTTAACTGAAGTCCCAAGAGATTACATCTACTACATAATTTGTCTAGAAAATTACGTATCTTATGAAAAAAGATATCAGTTTAGTTTGGTACATTTTTCTTTTAGTAAACCCTTGTTCCTTGTTTGATTTTAGCCCACTCTCCATTTATCTCAATGTCTTTAGTTTTTCTTTCCTCTACAATTTATTCTTAAAGTCTTACATACTATTGAGGTCAAATTAATGAGCCAGTACTTGCCCAAATTGATTTTCCCCCTTAAGGAAAGGTACTGTGCTTCCCCCATTATACAGAACCAATCATCACTTAATACATTCATTTAAAAACTCTTGCTCGTCGATCATAATTTCACATGCACGTTGTGTCAAAATTCTGGATTGCAAATTATCCAGTCACCTCAAATTGAGTGTGTTGAGCTTTTTCATGGGTCTTTGTTTTGGTACTTTCCATTTCCATATCCTCAGTTCCTGTTTTACCCCCATAGTAGACCTTATTGAGAACTGAGGTGAAGTATCCATTAGTTTTAGAGCCAGGTGCTCACTCAAGGGATTCATGTTGCTAGTAACACAGGGCATCTATACACGTGATAGACTTCTGCTCTGATGCATGCTAATTAGCACGCATTGGAGCAGACTTATTAATCAAGTCTGCTGCAAGTCTGCTGGACCTTGCCAATTAGTGTGCTCCAGCAGGCTCTGCACCACATGTATTCAGCATCCCTACATTTCAAAATGGTGGCAGGGGAGTTTTAACTAAAGTTCGGCAAACAAGCTAAAGTGCCTCCACCACCATTTTGAAGCACGGGATGATGAAAACATGTGACGCTGCAGACGCTTTAGAGTGGCTCTCACAGCTACTCTGATTAACCCCCACTTTCCCCCGTAGCACGTGTATAGACACCAGCAGTAAATATTCTCCCAGTTAAAACACCTTTCACAGATGTTTCAATGGTGCAAACTAGGAGTATGCACCTAATATTTCAGGTACAGACTCTTCTGAAACCCCCCTGGAAAAAACCCCAACATAAAGCACAACTATAACATTTAGGTATTGGTGAATCAATGACTCTTGCTTTGTTTTTATGTCCTTCATTAGTACTATGTAATAATTTGTTCCAAGAGAAAATAGAAACTGATAACAGTTTCAAATAAAGGTTCATATTTTATTATTTTAGAACACCTAGTAGTTATTTAATATCTCATACAAAATAATACATTAAACTTGTAAAATGAGGACTCAGAAGCCTGAAAATGTCAAATTAAGGTTTCCTCTGTGACCATAATTCTGTATTATGGTATATTATTCTAATTACACAATGGTACAATTACTTTAAGAATATATATACGTTAAGAATATATACTTAAAGCAGTCATGGAAGAATGTGCTCCTCAGTGCAAGAAACAATATCAGAACCTGATCCATGAGGGATGACATTTTCTAATATGCAGTTGCCAATGAAATGTAAAGAAAAAGAAGACAGTCTAGGACAGTGGTAGAGTCATAGCACTCTGGGGTTCCTTGAAATTATTTCAAGGGTGACACTCAGAGTTGGCTCTGTTAGATGAATAAACATAATTCAAGAGATAAACCAAAATATTTTAGATAGGACTCTATAGTGTTAAAAACATTCTGACCTGTTGTGATTTTTCAGAGTTCTTTGCAACAAAAGAATTATTCTATATTTTTCTGTAGTCAAGAAAAATGAGTGAAAATTAAGAGCTGGCATTTTCTGACAGATGTCTCAAGTCTACTGAGGGGATTCCCCGAGTCTATCAATTCTAAAGAGGTTAAGAACCACTGGTCTAGGAGATATCTTTCCTCTATTTCCTACAGCATTATTTTTGTGACTCATTTTAAATAATTAAACATTCATATATGAACAACAGAAGTGCTTAGGCTGGAAGCATCTTTGATACTTTGAGGAAATCTTATTGATTTGGCTGTGTGTGTAAACCTAGCAACAGTTTTATTCCACTGAACTCAGTGGGTTAATTTTAATGTGAAACTAAACAAACTCTTTCAGTTTCAGTTTAATTTTAATGTGAGACTGAACGACACCCTAATCTTTAATACCTACTAATTTCACTGACATCTGTAAAATGCTTACAAAGATATTTGCATTGCAATGAACTAATATTAAAAAAAAACTCTTTCAAATCCCATCATCAGGTACAAAAAATGACCAGAGACCTTAGTGAGAGTTGCATCAACCCAGTCAACACAGTTCAGAGAAGAATGACTATATAAGCAATAGTCATACATTGACCATACATTGATACTGCGTAAGACAGTAGATAGATCTTCTGCTAGCAATTATGGTTGAAATCATGAAGTGCAAATGGATAAATGAAGATAAGTAACATTCATTGAAGAGAAGAGGAGGGGACAAAGTAACAGCAGGGTATCACCAGATATACCATATTTTCTTGCATACAGCATATAACAGGTGTGGCTGGTTAACTCAGACTGGTGGGGTAGTAGAGCATCCCACAGGAGCAGGGGTGGGGGGAGGGGCAGGGTTTGCAGTTGGTCAGCAGCGAGGGGGTGGAGGGTGTTGAAGCTGGCTGGGAGGGGGGGTTGCCTACCCACTGGCTGGCTGCCAACCCCCCACTCCCAGCTGGCTGCAATCATGGGACTCTCTACCACCCCACCAGTCTGATTTCACCTGGCATATACCTCCCCCTCCCTTTCCCCAGAAACCAGTTGCTGGAAATAAGGATGCATATTATAAGTGAGGAAATAGAGCCTCTGTTGGGCAAAAGCAATAGTAACTCTTCATGCAGCATTCCACAAGGAACAGAACAATAAGCAAGCTGGACTTCCTAGCTGCTGTTACCCAGTTAATCTCTAAAAGATCTTTTTTATTCATTTTGCCTTTCGGAAACAAGGTATCTTATTCCAGGGCAAGTTGTAGGTGAGCAATTATGGCAGTTACAAGTGAATGAACTTTAAAACATAGTATGCATGTTGCACCTTATGGACTGAAGCATTGAATTATCTAGGGGCCTGAGTTTTCCAAAAACCTGGGTTGCTGAATTTTCTATAGCATCCATTCCCTCTTACCAAATTGTACGTCTCTGTGGATATTGGTTTTCATGTATAACACATGTATTTCCAGCCCGTTATGGTTGTGAAGGTAACCTTGAAAATGTGAAGCAAATGTATATTAGAACAGTAATGCCTAGTCACATCTGCAGATAGCCTGAGACAATAGTTCTGAGGTGAGTTAACTGCCTCTTTTGATTTCAGTGATTTTTTACCTCTGAAACCAAAAGTTGCAGCAGACAGCACTGTTGCCTATTTCAATGCCCATCAATTCAGCATAAAAATTCCATCAGTGTACTTATTGCAGATCACTTCAAACTGCATCCTGTACCATCCTATATGAAAATAGAAACAGAGATATTTGCACTGACTGAATCATTCACTTTTCTATTTAATTGACTAAGGACTTCAGGTTTATATTAAACAAAGCAAACCACTGTCATCTTCTATCACCACCAGCTTAATGTAGCTCTACCGCTACTAAAACAAACCTGTATGCCAGCTCTCCACTGTTGACTTGTGGAGTCAGGCCAACTCTCAGGATCTCAATATTGCGCTGTTAGACAGGAGGGTGTGACACAATTGCACATATACAAACACAAATCAATTAGGTGCATACACACACACACACACACACACACACACTACCAACTCAGGCACATACATATCCAAACCAGCCTAGGCACATGCATACCTATCGCCAATTCAAGCACATACACTATACACCCTAAAAGTTGGACAAAAATCAATTGTCCATACCTACACACTCAGTACACATACACAGATCACTAATTCATATATCATGCACACAATGACATACATACACGCACATGCACACACACTCATCAGTTCACACACATGCAACTCACCTACACATACACCCAGGTAAGTTCCTAACTTGGATGGTATGGTATGTATGTGTGCTTGGGGTACCTGAGATACTTGGGGGAAGGTTAAGGTGAAAGAGAGACTTAAAGTTTAGACAGACTACAAAAGTGGGCAGATGAGAATAGGATGGGGTTCACCGTAGACAAATGCAGGGTGCTGCACCTTCAGAGAAGGAATCCACAGCATACATACAGGCTAGGGAGTTCCCTTCTTGAAAGCACAGAAGCAGAAAGGGATCTCGGAGTCATTACTGACTCCAAGATGAACATGAGCCGCCAATGCCAGATCGCATCCAGCAAGGCCAGCCATACCTTGTCAAGCATCCAAAGGTGCATCTGAAGCCGGTCCAGAGAGGTGATACTGCCCTTCTACACGACTTTGGTCAGGCTGCAGTTGGAGTACTGCGTCCAGTACTGGGAGCCGCACTTCAAAAAGGATGTGGCCAGCCTGGAGAGGATTCAGAGGAGGGCCACCCACTGGGTGAGAGGACAGCAGGACAGGCCCTATGAGGAGAGACTGAAGGACCTGAACCTGTTCAGCCTCAGCAAGAGGAGGCTGAGGGGGAACCTGATGGCTGCCTACAAGCTCATCAGGGGGGATCAACAGCAAATAGGCAGAGCCCTTTTCTCCCCAGCACCACCTGGGGTGACAAGGAACAATGGTCATAAGCTGATGGAGAATAGGTTTAGGTTGGAGATCAGAAGGCAATATTTTACAGTTAGGGTGGCCAAAATCTGGAACCAACTTCCCAGGGAGGTGGTCCTCGCCCCTACCTTGGGCAAATTCAAGAGGAGGTTGGATGATCACCTGTCTAGGGTCTTGTGAACCCAGCATTCATTCCTGCCTGTGACAGGGGGTCAGGCTAGATGATCTGTTCAGGTCCCTCCTGACCGTATCTACTATGAAACTATGAAAGTGTAGGGAGTGAAAGTTGCCAGTACCAGGATTAGAACTGGTGGACTAAAGAGAAGCTGACTGAGGAACTGAGGCTTGGGTTCTACTTAAGATCAAGTGGCCCCAGGTTTACTCGAGGTCACTGGTGCAAGGAGAAAAGCCCAGTGGCAAGGAAGAGACAGAGGCAGAAACCTGAGAGCTTGGGGATGGAAACTGAGGCAGACAGCTGAGAGATTGGGAGGGGCGGCAGATAAGTGGTGGCAAGGAGGAAACAGTCAGGAAACAGACAAAAACCCAACACAGGGTTTCAGAATAACAGGTTTATTAAACAGACAACACACTACACAGCCCCATGAAGTTATTGGTTTGTTCACACACACACACACACACACACACACACACACACACACACTCTCTCTCACACACACACACACAATGGTAGCAGGAGAAAGAGACTCAGTGGAAGGGTTGGAGTCCAGGTAGGGAAGAGAAACAGAGTCCAAGTCCTTGGTTGAAGAATGGGTGAGGGGTGATAGCTACCTATTCAGGCTGGAAAGGGGTCCTTGTCCAACAGGTGTTGTCCAGAGGGAGGGGTCGCTGGCAGAGCCTCTGGGTGGATAGGTGGTGTGACGTGGTGCTGGGCCAGATGGAGAGGGCTTCCCAAAGAATCAGTTTTCACTACCCCTTTTTATGGGTCAGACTACCTCTGATCTCCTTTGGGAGGGCCTGTCCAGGCAATGTCAGTCCTGTCCCAGAGGGCTCCAGGTGTTCTTACTGAGCATGTGCAGCCTTGGCACAATGGTGGGTTGCCTCATCTTTTGTTTCTTGAATGCTGAGGGTCATTCCAAGGGCTGGGTCATTGGTCCTGGTACTAGTGTTGATGGTTCGGTCATTCAGAGGGAGCTATTTTTAGACCTACTGACATTGTCTCTCAAACACCCTCATTCATCCCCATTAATTCAGGAACCAAGTTACATAGGAGTGGTAGGGATGAGTCATAGGTCAGGGGACACAAGATGGAAACTTGACATGACTTATGCTAACTTACATATGTAGGCCTAAAACAATAATCACATACTATAAAAGCAGTAAAAAAAATCAATGCAAACATAATCATTATCACTTATAAAACTGTGGATATCTATATCAAAATAGCAGGGCACTTATTTGCAAAGAGGGGAGAGAAAAATAAAACTTACTACCTAAAATAAAATATTAAAGCTTATCCTACATCTTAGCTTACTTATACTTATCCATAGGGAAGAGAGAGGGAGAGAAAAAGTCAGAAATGGTTGGGGAAGGGGAGGGAATGCATTTTAAAAGAAAAAAAAAGAAGAAAAACTGGGGGGTTTGCTATACCACCACTATCCCCTCAGTACTATTTGGTTTGATAGTACCACCTCACACAGAATCTCTGAAATAAGGAAGAGAAACCTTACTGTAAATCTATTGATCAGCATCTCTCCAGCATTTTATAGGACTGCGGAAATTACACCAAGAGTGAAGGGATAATGCCTCTACATTAATTATATTAATGATCTAACTGATGTATTTATTAGTCAGCATGTAGTTCAGGAAAGAGAATTGATTTATCTGTCATCATCACTTCCACCATCAACCTGCTTCTACTGCAACAAGAAAGCGTGCAATTTGCAAACTAGAACTACTGAACAGTAACAATGTAACCCTCTTTCTCAGTATTTTGTGCAATACATCAACTTGAAGCTTGAGAATTCCATGGCTAGAAAGGACCAGAGGTAAAATATAAGCAACCTTTAAGTAACATAGCAGCCTAACATGATGGAGGCTCCTAAATTACTTATGTGCTCTTGACAGATTGTAGCTCTGCTCTTTGTTCTCTCCTCCTGCTCCAGTGTAGGCAGTATTGCTTTGAAGACATCTTCACTTGCTGTATTCTTTCTCTCTCTCTTCTAACCTGAAAATAAGTAATAGCCAATTCTTCTGGAAAGATCATCAGCAAGGCATCATCTTTGAATAATTATTTAGAGTAATGAGTGCCTTTTCATCCTCAAGTGCTAAATAGTCTGCAAGATGTTCCTTATATCCTATTTCTTGTGGCACAAAACCATTAGAAATTAATAAAAGCTCTTAAAATCTATTCCAGAGTAATTAGTTAAAAATGATCTGTTGTTTCTTTAAAAAAAAGATCTCTCTGTTTCAGAAGGTTAACAGTGTCACCCTACACTAAGGCACAGAGTGATTGTATCAATATTAATAAGCTCAATGAAGTGCCACTGACTCTAGCGTGGCTTTGACACTATGCAACCCAACTAATAAAATAAAAACTAATTTTAAAAATAATTTACCTCCTGGAGACCTTAAAATGGATTTTACTAATGAAAGTACTAGCATGAATTTTCCTGATAGGTGAAGCAAATGAAAATGTGAAACCATGGATGGGCACATGCAAGGATGAAATCAAATATCCAAATAGCTAATTTGTCTGTTTAGAAGCATTTTTTTTCATGTTATCTATCAATGTTTATACACAAAGGATTTTTTGCAAACAATTAACAAAATAAAACATAAAGGCTTGTTTGTCCAGTAGGTTGACCATTAATGGCTCTGTCCACTAGAATGTGCTTTCTAATGTCTAAGACAATTTCCCAAAGCCATAAAATTTGCCAGAAATTGCTCAGAGCATTTCAGCTGCTGCAGAAATAAATCCTGACCCTGCAATGAGTTCTGATTCCCCTTGCCTGCACAAAGTCCTAATGAAGTCACTTAGGCATGGATCTACCCACATGGAGCATACTGCTGGATTGGAGCCATATTTGACTTGCTTATATATCAGTAGCAATGTCATTGGTTCAGACAACTGTAACAAATTGCACCCGGGCCTAGTCTATCTGAATGCATTTAAAGTACCAGCACCATTACCTTAGAACTAGCAGCAGACTCATTTCTCGCTACAGATGGGCCATCCGTTTAAGAATGACAAAACCTAGTTAATCTAGTTACATGGCATATGTGTTACAAAAGAGACACATAAACACATTGTGGCCATTGGAAGTTTTTAAAAACATATCTAGACAAAGTATTACTGAGCAGGAAAGAAACTGAAACAGGCACATAGGTTAGGCCCCATTTTCACACTTGAGTGAAAAAACCCTTATTTAAGCACTTAAATGGGAAGTAGCTTCCATTTCAAAATGCCAAGCACTCATATATCACTTTAAAATTAACCCCTCTAAAAATAAAACAAACTTTACTTAGATGCCTGAATATGTATGACTTAGGTGCCTCCTAATACACACCCATATTTGAATATTTTGCCTAAATGGTTTGTCTGATATTCAGTCAGTCTTGATCAGGGATCCCAGTTTTCTCAGTTTAAAAATCACAAATTCTCTTATAAAACCCACACCACAAATTCTTTGATTAAAAAACTCAAAACTCATGTTTTTCCATCACTAAAATGAAATACCACTATATATGAGTATCAGTTGAACACAATGTTTTATTGATAAACTGACAATTTTAAAGCAATTTGGAAGCTTACCAGTACCTCAATCACTATAATGAAATACATTCTAAATACCTTTAAATTTTGGCATTTGATTTTGGGTTTTTTATCATGGAAAATCAGAGCTTCCCCACCCCCTTCACTCCAGCTGCAGCTGTCCCCACCCCACTGCTTTGTGGAGCTGAGCAGCCCTCATATGCCAGTGGCCTACCCATGCCATTGCCACTCACTTCCAACCCACAGCCCCCCAGCTCTTCTGGTGCCCCTCACTACCCCCTCCCCTGGCCCTGCTGGTGCCCCTCACTCCCCACCCACAGCCCCCTGCCCCAGAGCCCTGCTGGAGAAGGTCTCCAGACAACATGGCTACAGGCCCAGGGACCCAGGTCTGTAGCCCCTTGCCCCCCCACCCCCCAGCAGTGCCCAAGCCCCAGCTTCTTCATGTGGGAGGCAGCTGCTGCTGCAGCAGAGTGGAGTGCAGAACCTGGCTCCCCTTCCCTCATGGGTGGCATGGCCCAAGGAGAGCCCGTCGTGGAGTGGGGGCAGATGTGGGCTGCCTGTTGCAGGTTTGGACTCCCCGCTCTGCTGCCCTGCTCTTGGGGCCTTTGTGTCTAAGCAGGTGAGACCCAGCATGGCAGGGCAGACTGGGGTGAGGAAGCTTGATGCTGCCATGGTGAGGTGCCTCCTACACACATGGCAGCAGTGAGGGGCACAGCTCCATGGTGCCACCCCTGCTGTTGTCAGGCGGGCAGGGGGTGCTTTGCCATGGTGGTGCAGGGCTCATAGAGGCAGCATCAAACTTCCCCACCCCACTTTGCACTGCCACACTGGGTGCCACCCACTGGGTCAGAGAAGCCTCAGGGGGAGGGCAGCAGGGCGGGGAGCCTGAGTTTGCATTGGGCAGCCTACC
>NW_005841898.1:2259370-2263875 GCF_000455745.1 Alligator sinensis | reverse complement strand
CCATGCCCTCCCTGGGAGTGTGCACAGTGGCAAGGAGCCAGTCTCCCCACCACCCACTGGATGAGCCACCTACAGCCCCATCCCTCTCCCTGCCTGGGCCCTGTAGCCACACTTCCCATCCCCATGCCCCAAGCCCCATGCATGGCCAGCACCTCTAGCTCCAACCCTTTGCAACTCCCTCCTTCCCTCACTATGGGGGCCTCAGTCCCATCCCCCCACCACCAGACTCACCTGTGCATGCTGCTCTCTGGGCTGCCTGGCAGTCAAGTGCATGTGTACTGTGCACATACACATGGTGTCCCCTGCCTGACCACCCTCCTCCCACTCCCACCGGCCCCTTGCAAGCTGAAACTCTGCCAGCTGCAAGGAGAAACCCATTTCCCACATTTTCTCTCCTTTAAAGGAGCAAATCTGCGCTTTTCTTAAAATGAGAAAATCTGTGTTTTACCACATTTTTCGATCGTGAACAGAAAACCCAGATCCCTGGTCATTAGCACAGCAAGAGATGGATGCCTTTCTTCTAGTCTTTGGCTTAATCCACTGGGGGATGTCCTTTATTGTCATAATTTTTAATCCCAGTCTTTCTTCTATAGCCATATGAAATTTTTTTTTAGGGAGAATTTCAATAGCATAGAAAGTAACACAGACTCTATAGACTTCATAGTCAACAATGAGGGGAGGGGAAGACTAATTCCTTTATTAAGTGACTGTCAATCATGGGAATATTTTTACTGCTTGTAGGACTCTTAGACACAGATCCTCAAAAATACCTAGGTGTTGCTCTGTTCATCATTGCAATGCCTAACTCTTCTGTTTGCTGCCACCTTGTTGAACAATCAGCCCTGAAGCTAGTCCTTAGTTAGGTGCCTGGAGAAGTTGTCATTAAATGACAGAATGCTAAGCAGGAAGAAAGCTAAGCATAAAGCTAAGTGGATTGTGGGGTAAGGAGTTGGCATGTCTGCAGGGGCAGGGGGTTGTCTGCCCATGGGTGGTGTGATTGGAGGGATAAAAATAGCCTGGTCAGTGGGAGTGGGATGTAGCGCAGTTCTGAAGCTGGAGCAAGTGGCTGGATTTTCCCAGTCCTGGGGATGCACTCCAGATGTGTACATATATTTGGTTAGATTGGACACAATTTAGCCCAAACAGTATAGTACACCTCCTTAAGTGAATGAAGTTAGATTGGGCTGGCCATTTTTTGCCCAATCTAAATTCTCCTAACATACGTACAGTTCAGCACTTAGATTGACTTCACCCTAGTTAGGTCTTCTAAGTGTATCATCTTCCCATACTCAAAGTTAGTCACAAGTGAAATGTGGAGGAAAGGGACAGGGCTCAAACACTTAAATGGTGAACCTAGTGGGTTTCATAGATTTCATAGACATAGATTTTCATAGACATCAGGGCTGGAAGGGACCTTGGAAGATCATCGAGTCCAGCCCCCCCGCCCAAAGGGCAGGAAGTCAGCTGGGGTCATAGGATCTTTGGTCAGAGATAGACAGGCGCTTTCCTTTGCTTGAGTTCCACAGCCATGGGCACTCTTCTGGGGTTGGCCCTAAACTAGGCCAGCTGCTCAGTCCAAGCATTGGCAATCTACAGCCCATGGGGCAGATCCAACCTACCAACCAATTACAATCTCACCCATGGAGCCAGATCAGTGGACCTGGCATTTGGCAGAAGGCCACAAGAATGGCCCTGGCAATATCATTCAACAGTGGCAAGGGAAGTAGCAATGGGGTCCTGTTGCAAGTGACAGCCCACCTTGGACTGGGTTTGTAGAAATTAAATATTCACTAGGCTAGAGAAAGTCCCCAGTGGTTAGAGAACTTGCTTGGGAGGTTTTCAAGTCCCTGTTCAAATGAAAGATACTTAGGCACTGAACTGTCTTACCCCTTTCTTTTCTGTCTTCTCACACTTTCTTCTCCTTTCCTTGTCTCTACCCCACAAGCCCTAGCTGAATTTTTGTTTTGGGCATGCACGTCTGTGGGGCTAGGCCACACTGGCAAGTATCTCCCACTGGTCTGAATATCCAATTTTGGGATCTGACTTGAGCAACTCCAAGAAGCTTGTTGGGTGTGAAGCCAGTGTCTAGGTGGCTTTGCAAATGCCAACTACTAGAAATTTTAGGCACCTAATTGACTTAAATGCTTACAGGATTAGGTGGCACATGAGCAACCATCCCAATGGTGTTAAAAGAGGCAGGTGAGCTTGTATGAACCTTTGAGAATCCAGATCCTAGTTTGCTAGTATTGTTTGGGAGTGGAAGGTCGGCTAACTGGGGTCATATGGGAAAATAATAGATGGCTGCCAAAGGGGATTGCTAGTTAAAAAACTGAAAGAATATGGCTGCTAAAAACATAGCCAGTTACTACCACTATGATTTTTTTCAGTGCCCCTAAACACTTTTTTCTCTGGGGCTATCCTTTCATGGTAACCAGGAAAGCTTTAAAAACTTGTTTGTAAGGTTCCAGATAAGGTAAATAGTCTATTGCTGTACTTTACAAATGCTATTTGTACTGAGAAATCTGACCTTCATAGTTCTTGGTTTTTCTGCCAGAAACACCTACATGCCATTAACAAAATGAACCAAGAGAGAGGCTTAGATTATTTTCATAGAGAAGAGTTCTATCTAGATCTGGATTCTAAACACTGAAAATTGTGAGTTGTATGACTTTTAGCATGTTTTGCAGTCCTTCAAACCTCTGCTAGCAATGCTGCCACTAAAGCTGGCAGAGAAAACCAGGAGAAAGGATTTGGATCTCCTGGTTAGCTCCTGGTTAGCTCTGTTAACCATCTCAACTTCCGCTGCAATGAACTTCCAGGTACACTTCTATAAAGCAATTAATTCTGCTTCCCTCGCACCTTAACCCTTTTACAATCTCACAAATTAGTGCTGAGTATTTTTATAACAATGCATTTTGGGTTCACTTTCCAAAGGACACCCAGCATCCATGAAGAGCAAAGCTGCTACCAGCTGCCCATCTGAGTCATATCTCTGAACACCAGTGTCAGCGTGTCCCTGGCACCTCCTCCTCCTCCAACAAATAAGCTTACAATTAAAGACCAAAAAGGCTGATGTATACAATTCTCCACCTCAGATACACAATACTCTTCATTCTGAAGCTCTATTCATTCTGCCAACTGACTTCTCTCTTGTGTCTTTAGTCCTTTGTGCCTTGTATTCTGACATCAATACATATACACTTTCCCCTCCTCCCCCTAACTTCAGCTCAGGAATTAATAAATGGAAGCAGTAGTACCTGCATAGCTTTTGTCTGTATTTCTTTTTAATTTTTTTTTGAAGAGGGCAGGGGTGAGGGGTTAGGGAGAGGAGTTCTGAAAAGGCTGTTTTCCAATCGTTGATTAATGTCTTCTAGAGATAAATATGTTAGCTCAGTAGGTGCTATTGCTACTAAAGTAACTTCTGACCCATTTGGAATACTTACCAAAAAATCTTATAAAATACTTTTTCTTTTATAAAAAAAATCAACAACAGTTGAATTACATTATTTTGAAATATAGTTGCTGTGATATACCCTTACAAAAGCTAAAAACTCAGGTAACTCCCTAGCTGTCATGATTCATTTTGTCATGTATTTCATGCTAGAGATAAGCAATATTAGGCTGCTTACATGGGATTTGCCTACAGCATAATCTATCTATTGACTAGGCCTCTCTGTTCACCTGGATCTACTTTTGACTTGTTCTTTCTTCCGCTCCCTGTATATCCATGATCAATGGGTATTTACTCTGCCACTGGCTTTCTATGTCATTTATGCTTTGGGGGATCAAATGGAGTTGGCTCTTTTCCTCTCTACAAAAAGGCTTTGAGATTTTTTTTTCCAGGAGCTTCCTGCTAAGCTTTTCAGTGCTTCAAGACAAAAGCAGGGTGTATCCAGAAAATGAGCTAAACAGCATGATACAATAGCAAAACAGGTCCTGATATGTTCTATTTATTTCAGTGACTATTCTCTTGAATGCCCAGTGAAGCAGAAGTGAAATGCTTAAGGGGGGTACTAAGATATTTCTCCATAGTAGTAAGGTGTTTTGCACTTTAACATTTTATGAACATTTCTTATGCCCCTTATTCACATTTGATGGAACAACTTACTAGGCTCTCTTTTTTTTGTTACCAGCCCTATACTATTCCTGCATACCCATTAACATTAATATTCTGACCAATCCCTCTATTTTGGATACTTATGGTGGGCATCCAGGTGCTATGTCAGTTTTTAGAACTCATGAGCCAGATACAGATATTACACTTTTTCTGGTTAAGGTGGCTGGAAACCAGTCTATACTTGTAACAGAACAGAAGTTTGGGGCTTCATAGGCTGGTTTCAAAATAGTGGGTCCCGGTTTAAGATAGACCTCATTCCATGTAGTTTCAGATTTACTTGATCTATGTTACAACAGTCTATTGAATGTCATGCCAGATCTACTCATGAAACAAGGTATGTTGCTGTCCACCAGTATCCCAGGGAACATTGCAGGCCCCCGCTCACCCC
>NW_005841898.1:2230853-2259360 GCF_000455745.1 Alligator sinensis | reverse complement strand
CCCCCCCCTCACAGGGAGCTCTGGCTTGGCTGATCCAGCCATGCACCAAGCTGGGCCCACCCCTCAAGCTCTCTGTCAGCCACAGGCAGAACAAAGGTGGAAGGAGGAGTGGGGCTCACATGCTGTTGGGGGCAGGCAGTGTCAGTGGAATACACCCTGTATTCCCAGCTGGGTTGGTGGAACACAAAGTGTAACTCCCCCATCTCCAGTCCCAAGACCATGCACTGGAGTGGCTCTGGGAAGGGCTCAAAGGATTCTTCCCGCCCACCACCAAGCCAGCGATGAGTTCTCCACTGAAGCTGCTTCCTCCTGTGTACGTGCAGGACTCTGGTCCTTTGGGGAGCATCCATGCCCTTGCAGCTGTAGCACCTAGTGGGGGGCAATTCCAGCACTGATATTGTGGGGGTAGTGCATTCCTGTGCTGGGCTGAGCTGGAAACAGGACCGCCCCCACCTCTGGAAAACAGACCCACCTAGGCTGAGTCAGCCCAGATGGCAGCTGTTGGTGCTAGTGGCAGGTGGGGCTGGGCAGAGGCTTGCTCACCTCCCTGAGCTATGGCCCCTGTTCTTGCATTGGAATCACACCCCTTCAGACGCTGCAGCTTCAATGGCATGGCTGCCCCTCCCACCAGGGACCGGAGCCCATTGCAACATGGGAGGAAGCAGCTTCAGCTGGGAACTCAGTGCTAGCTTGGGTGGGGGGGGGCACGGACAGGGCTCAAAGAAGGACTCAAAGTCCTTCTTTGAGCCACTCCAGCACCCAGTCCTGGGGCTGGAGACAGGGGAGGGACAATCTGTGCTCTGTCAACCCAACCAGGAACGCAGAGTACACTTGTGACACTGCCTCCACACAGCAGCTCATGAGCCCTGCTGCCTCTCAACACTGTCTTGGCCTGGAATGGACCCCTGTGCCCCAACCCCAGACCCCCATGCCACCAAGCAGGGGTGAGCACACCTCCCTCCACTGGCTGCTTGCAGCTGAGAGCTGCCTTACAGATGACAGAACCATGGGGGGAGGAGTCTGCCTAACAGCCAATGAGGGTTCACCTCTGCTCAGGTGTGCTTGGCTGCCCTCAGCAATGTCTGGCAGGCTGGAAAGCATGTGGAAGTGTCTCCAGTCTTTTTGCTTCTGCCAATGTAGGCATTTTCTTGCCTCCCTGCACTGAAGGATAATCATGATTTCCATTCACTCCCAATTCAATCTACATAGATTAGAGAAACCTGTGCAGATTGGATTGTTCCCACCTCAGGCTTTTTGAATGTCTGTACTTAGCCATGATGTTCTTGTGGTATGAATGATATTCATTAACAATGTTTATTTGTCCAAATAAAATTAATCACATGATTGAGGAATGAGCTCAGTTCTAACTCAAGGGTTTCTGTATTAGCCTGATCATATATTCAAGAACTAAAAAACCTACACCTTTTAAATCATAGGAACTCTACTGATTATTTTCATCAATGACCTGGAACTAAGGGTGTACTGTGAAATCTATATACTGCCATACACAGCTTTATATGCTTCCATGGCCTTGCTACACTATGGGCTATGAGTGGCTGCAGCAGGGAGCACCGGCCACGGGGTGGGGGAGGGGCTGCTTTTCCCCATGCTCAGCTTTTCCCTGGGCTCCTTCCTGGCCCTGAGGAAAATGGCTCCTCCCCTTGACAGGTCATGGGGCAAGCAAGGGGCCATTTTTCCCCATGCTCAGCACCACCTTGTAACCCAGCCCCCCTGCCAGCGTGGGCCCCATGCTGGCTCTGGCCTTGCCCATTGGGGCTGCACATGGTGACAGCAGCTGCGCCCCCCCCCACTTCCTCTGCCATTGTTGCCTCTGGGCTGCCCAGTGCGAGAGCTCTGGGTGGGCAGTAGCAGCCAACACTGCCCAGTGTGGCAAGGGTGGGGGGGGCGCGGGGCGCAGCTGCTGCCACTGATGGGCAAGCCCGGAGCCAGCTTGGAGCCCAAGCTGGCAGCAGGGCTGGGTTAGAAGCTGGTGCTGAGCACAGGGAAAAGTGGCCCCTCACTCGCCCCATGCCCAGCCCCCCATGCTGTAGCCTCTTGCAGCCTGCATGGGGCTGCCTGTGCCTGCTCCAGCACAGGGTCCCGGCCAGCAGGGCCTCTGTGGAGCCAGGCCAGCTCCCCACTCTCCCTGCTGGTGCAGCCCAGCCTGGCTCCACAGACCCCTGCCAGCCTGCGCCCCGCTTTGGGCCCCACCGGTGCTGTCCCTGGGACGTTGGTCCCAAGACATTGGGACGTTGGTCCCAAGAATGTGACCAGGGGGCAGGGCACATGTCAACGGACGGGGCTACCCACACGGCCCTCAACAGCCTGCCAAAACTGGGTAAGTGGCCCTCCGCACAAAATAATTTCCCACCCCTGTTCTAAATTGTCTTTCTAACAGTTGCTAAAGAAATACTAGCTCTGATAAAAGTTGACAGGGGTGTGAATTACAGGTTTTAAACACTTCAGTGTTGTACCTCTCAGTGAACAAAACAGTATTGTTAGAATATTTTATAATGGTGTTGGCAGCTTGTGTTCACTCACCTCATGAGTTGGCTGTTCCCTAATTTTTAGTTATAACTTAAACAGAGAGTAGGCCTGCAGGTTGCTAAGCCAACAGTTTGCCTAAAAATGACAAATGACACAGAAAGGTTGCTATATTTGAACACAGAGCTGGGCAAGAAATTCTGTGAAACACTGATAATCCAAAACGTCTCAAGATTTTCAGAGAGATTGAGGTTCAAATCCCTTCTCTTTCTGGGACTTGAATCTGGACCTCTTAATTTGGATTTGAATGTGAATATCCCATCTACCTCTTCTTGAAATTTCATAACTCCCCCATGCGGTTGGTTCCATTGTCCTACTTCTCTTGTAGTTGCAACTTTTTTTGCTCCTGAGGTTAGACCTAATTTGCTGTTATTCAGACCCATCACCACTTGCTCTGTCTTCTGTGGCAAGGTAGAACAATGTTGATCCATCTTCTTTATAGCAAACTTTCATATAGTTATATTTTGCTGTTGATTTTTCCTTTAATCGTTCTCTCTCCAAACTAAACATACATACCTTCAACTTCCCTCCTGCAGATTTTCAAACCCCTTTATCACTTATGTCGCACATCTCTGGACTCTCTCCAGTTTCCCTATGCCCAGCACTGAATGTAGTACTCTACCTGAGTTTCCAGGGCTGAACTAAATGGTACAATCACCTCCCATGGCTTACATATAGTGCTTCCCTTCATACAACAGAAAACTGCATTTTTTTTCTGTGCAACAGCATCACATTGCTGACTTGTGTTCTTCTTGTTATCAACCATCATAATTCCCAAATTCTACTTGACAGTGCTACTGCCAAACTAATTATCTCCCATTAATACATTTGTTTTTCTTCCCTATGTGCAATACCTTATGATTGTCTTTGTTGAATTTCATTTTCCTGAAATGAAAGAAAACGTGCAGTAACTTTAATCTCTAGTTTAAAAGAGAAAATATATATTTTAATAAAAAGCACATATTATATTTTATAAAGAAGGCACACATTCTATTAATAAGACTAATTGCCTGGCCTATTTAGAATGTTTTTCATCCACTAGCTTCAAAGCACTTTACAGAAGTCCTGCTTTGTATTCTCTTCATTTAAAATAATGGGGAAACTGAATTACAAATAGGCTAAGTGACCAATTCAGGGTCACACATAGTGACAGAGTTAGGAACAAAGTCCAGGTTTTCCTAGATTTCCTAGAACTTCAAATTCTCTGCTGTGATCAATTGACAATAGTTCCATTTTTATTCAAAAACAGTACAAATCCTTAAAAACCCAAAGATCCCAAACATACAAACAAGATTCCATGTAAAGGCTATCATTCTCCACAGCAAGTTACACTAAGAAATACTGTGTAGGTGTCATCAGGGAGTTTACAATCTGGATTGAAGAACACAGTTTGAAGATATTATACGTTTTATGTTCCAACAAGCATTTAATCTAGCTGAATAAACCATAAAACAGAATACCACTAATATCTTATGCCATCAATCAGCATACCATATGTATTTGTAAAAAGGTTGCAACATCTTTTAGAACATAATATATGGTATGTGTTTATACAGATACATCTTTTTTATTTAATGGCAGTCTCCAAGAGAATATTACTCCATGGAGTGGTGTCCAGGAGGGATAGTTTTATCCCTTAAGGAAAGGATGGTCCTTTTGTCTGCTAATGTATATAGCAGAAAGTATTGCTGCTTATACACTTACTGTATGTCCCTTGAGCTAGAAGACAGCTTCTAACACTAACTCTAATTCAACTTGTAAGAACCTGATGTAGTAATAGTAATAAAAATAATAATACATCCCTATCTTACCAAGCCATTTGTTTCAGGACAACGCATTTGTCCAAGATAATAGTATGTATGAAAGGAGACAGAAGCGTGCAAATGCCATTTCATTTTCCCCATGGTCTGTTTACTCTGTACTGTTGTATGATGCCTTTAATTATAATTTAATGAATTGAAAAAAGTGAAATTCCTTTGCGCAGTGCAGCAATTCAGTTTTTTCTCAAGAAGCTATATAGCATGAGAAGCCCATTGCTGGAGAGGGTATATATATATTTGTACTTGAATTCTAAGGTATACGAACAAAAATTCCCCTTTTTTTCTTTTTTGTTTGCCATCTGGGGATAAGACAGATTAAAGCAACATTCAAGTGGTACTGTGGAAGTTTTACAGATTTAATATCTGAACTTGTGAGCTGCTGCCTGCCACCTACAAGCTTCCCAGCCCGTTTGTTTTTGCTTGTCCTTGTTCTCAACTCCTCCTTGTCAACACCTCTATAGACTTAGATGCTGTCTTCAGCACTTCATATTCAGAACCTTTATGCACTCAGAAGCACAATATACTTTTTTTTTAACCAGTAAAGAGTTGTTTCCAGATCACTGGTAACAGCGAACACTCTCTGCTGAACAATGGTTTATTCGCATGTGCTGAATTCATTTCTGTTTCTTCCCTCTGTTGTTCAGAGATGGAGAGACTCAACATTCTGCAATGCAATCATAATTAAATTCCTCCTAACCCAAAAAGCCTTTTGGAAGAGAATACCTGACAATAAAAACCACATATGCAATATTTTTCCTGAAGTTTATTTTCAAAGAAGAAGTTACATCAAAATCCCCCGCTCAGTGCTGGACATGTTAGTTATGGGTACGGAAATATTAACGGCTTCCCCATCTCAAATGTTCACAGGCAGGATTCTTGGGTGGATAAGACAGCTGTCTATAACCTGAAGACTGTGTGGCAGGCAGAATGTGGTGGCAGGGGAAATTTTTAGCAGAAAGTACAACATTTTTCTTAGATCTATTTGCAAAGTGTTCCTGTCATCCTGCTATAGGCAGACTGATTCTGCTGTACAGGACAGCCAGACATGTTAATGCACTTAAAATACCAAGAGTTTGCCTAGCAGGTGACACAAAAAGATTTGAATTCTGGTATGCACCTGCATAATGCCACATCAAGAATGAGTGCATTTTTCATCTGTTTGGAAGCCTTGCATGCCCCTTCTGCCTATTCCTGGTTAAAAAACAATTTCTCAAAACAATCAGCACTATCAACTTGCTAATCCCACATAGATCTCATTCTCCCATGATTCTGTAAAGTTCAGGTGCAAACACATTAATTGCTTCATCGCCAGCTGATCTGTCTTCCACCCACAATTTTAAATTTGAAGATGTCATAGCATCTCTAGAAGCAGCACAATCACTTGTCAAATGCTGGCAAATTACCATGCAGCCCATAAATCTGCTTAGCAAAGCACTCACCTTTTCTCTCGTTAACATTCCAGATACAGAAGCACCTTCACTTCTGATTTGCTTAAACCACATAGGCAGGCAGTGCTCTGAACTCTTCAAAGGCAGCCACCCTTAACCTTTTACTTTTCAGCTAAACTTGAAAATTCCTGATGACTCCACTGCCAGCCACAGGATGTTTCCTCACCAGTGATGGGCTGTTTTAGCTGTACTTTTGTTTCAGACATGTTCTTCTTGTTGGCTGTTCTCTAGACTTCCAATCAAAGCAGGCACCTATTGACCTATTGTTTTCCATTTGACTTCCATTGTATTGGTACAAGCTCTAATGAATATGTTCAACAAAACAAACCCAAAGCTCATGACATGTTCCCCCCCACCCCTGCAGCTGGAACTAGAAACAGATCTCAGAGAAAACAAGATTTTTTTCCTGGGAGAAGCAAGTGTCTGGGATAGTACCCAGGACAGGAGCATCTAAAACGGTGAATGATGACAGCAGCAATTGAGTAGAAAATAAGTGTTCTAGTGTTTTCCACTTTTATAATGCCTTTCTTTGCAAATAATTCCAAATCACATTATTTGGTATAGTCCTGATACAAGCCATACAAATTTATAAGAACATTTCCTAATGAACTGTTCTTGCAAGGCCTTTATTTATATACATTGTTCTCACACCGACACCAATGGCTTATTTGAATCAGTAAAAATTAGTTACTCAGGTGCTGCAGGATTGTGCCTATAGACATGAATAATCACTGCAGGAATGTCTGTACCATTTATGCAATGCTTTTGAGAGCACCTTTGAGGAGCCAACCTGCCTACCTGCCCTGCATGTGACAAACTCAGAATTGACATGGTAAAGTCACTAAGGAAAGCCCCAATGTTCAAAAGGTCTGTTTCTGGAGTGCTTGAAAGTGGTGGTGGGGGACACCCACTGGATTCTTTCACCACCCCATTTTCAGATTTACCAAGTGCAAAGTGAGGGCAAGAAGGCAGGGTATGCTTCTTTATGGCAGTCTCCAAAGGACTGTGAAAACAACGTAGACATACCCAAAAAGGTAGCCACCTTGCTTGGTGAGCACCAGCCAAGCAGACACCTGGAGCACAGCAGTATGGAGCAAAGAAACCTCAAGAGTTCCATCTAAAAAGTGGTATGGATATGATATGATTTGATTTTCAGAGCTCAGATATTGGAGGAACAACTACAGACATATGAGGAACACAATAATCCTCTTCCATTAGTCACCTCAGCAGAGGGCTGTGGCTTTTCTGCTCCCCTAAGTACAAGGTCTATGTGAGGCTGTTATCACTGGCAGTGCTTGCTTTTCATTAAGAGACATGGGAGGTGGTAAGGCTCTGACCATGCTCTCACTTCAGCAGCAACTTCCAGATCAAGAGAGCAGTCTGGAATAGATGCTCAACACTTTTCAAGGAAGCCTGGGCTCCTCCTTAGATACTAAAGCACAAAGTTATTGAGCAACTAGCTCTTACTAAGGTGTCTAATGCCCACCAACCTGGCTTCAGAACTTAGTCACTGTTAATTATAAATCACAGGGATGAAAAGTAAATGGTGGTTGCTTTTGATGTCATTGACTGTAACAAGAGTGCATTGATTCACTTGTAGTGTATTACTGGAGTTGAAGAAGAGGTTCATCAGATGAGTTGTCTGTTCTTCGAGAGATATGAAAGATGGCAGAAATGAATAATTTCATGTCCTTCCCAAAAGCCACCACATGCAGGGTCCTGAAAAGTTCCATCTTTTCATACCTTCTGAACAATGTTAATTTGAAGACACTAAGGGAGGTTATGAAACACTTTATATTACTTTGGTCATACTAGCTTATTGTGTTTTTCAGTCATAGACCTCAAAGCACTCATTGCTTATTCTTGCCCCCTTTTACAGATGATAGTAGATTTTCAACTGCAGGACCATCACCTGATTGTCACGCACAACTCTGCTTCGTTTTTCATTGAGCTCAAATTCTACAATACTTTTATTTCTCTGAAGCCTATAAGAATTAATGGAGAGGGAACTTGATCTTGTTTAATCATAAAATCTAAGGACGTTCTTACACATGCTTTGGGGGTCGCTCTAATTACAGCACCACAGCGTCTCATGTATCAGCATCCCCACACTTCATAAGGGGTAGTCCCCCCCCCCCCCCCTTTAAAAGGGGGGGGGGGGGCGCGTACTTGAACCAAAGCTTGTTCAATGAGCTTTATTTCAAGTGCCCCCGCTGCCATTTTGAAGCACAGGGATGCTAATATACAAGACATGGGAGTTCTGCCAGAGTGCAGCAATTACCATGCTCCAGCAGACTTGATTAATCGAATCTTCTCCAAGTCACTGTAATTACAGCACATCAGAGCAGCCTCTGCATTCATGTACTGGCACCCTGATTGTTTCGGCTGAAAAGAAAGCCATGGGTTTATTTGTCTATTTATTTTTATATTACAGTTTTTCTGCAGGTAACTACTAGGAAAACGGTTGCAATGGCTGAGATTTTATACCTTGGAAAATGCTGACATACCTAAGGCGTCCCACTTATTCTCTTAAAACAAAGTCCCATCTGTAGAGAACAGATGGGACCAGAACAGAGCTATTGTTGAGCTTGAGGGACAGAATCTTCCTTTCTGTAGTCACCAGTATTCTGGCCCTACACCTAGAGCCGAGGTTTCCAAACTTTTTCTTATTTATACCCCCTTCCAGAATTACCCACAGCCTGTGTACTGCTACCAGCATAAATTTTATATTTAAATCCCTTACATACCAAAAATTATCATCATGAAAATTAAATCTGCCATTACACAGCTTCTCCCACATACCCCCAGAGATGTACGGATATCACCCCCACAGATGTACCTTCAGAGGTACTCATATCACAGTTTGGGAACCCCTGTCCTAGAGGGAAAAAGGCTTACTTGGTGTGTGTTGGCGCACACTCTACCATTATGCTTCACTCCTAAATCTCTGCTACCTAGTGATGTGCTAGAAGCCCCTGAAAAGCTGGAATCTGCAGCAAGAATAGACTCCCCAAATCACTCCCCCATCCTCTCTCTTTCTCACATGTGCATTCACACATGCACGCACTCACTCACTCAGTAGAAATGGACTGGTTCTATTGTAGAGACTATCCTCTGTGCCCTTGAATGAAGAGTTAAGACTTAGCTCTTTAGAGTTTTGTTCTGATGTGTTAAATATGCTGACTTGTTAAATTTCCCAGAAGATTCTCTCTGAGACTCATCAGGAGCATATAGTGTTTTGCTGTTTCAACACTATATCTTAATAGCACACATTTGGCCACTGTAACACAGCATTTAGCTGGGTCATAGCCAAGACCTTTCAATCTACTACCACTCAAGTTCAATGCTCCTATCTACATTTGTGTATTAGTAGTGTTTAACTAGTCCACAGACTATGGTTTCACTTTGCAAACTGAAAACTTTCTCAGATTGCTTTCCTGAAAAAGAAGAGCTAGTTTAGGAGCTAAAGAGTGTGCTTTAGCTCCTATTAATGATGCCTATCTTCTCTTTGCTACTTCTTCTAAACTGAGAGCTGCAATTGCCTCCACATCCTATGCAACTGACTTTACAGTTTCAAGACACTCCAGAGACACTAATAAGTTGTTCTGCAGCCAGAAGCCATCTCTGCAAAAAAGATCCATAAAGCTACATATAACTGTACAAGCAATACCAAGCATTTCTAGCAACTGTCCACTAGGAACTAAGAAAGGGACAAAGTAAAAAAAAAGAAAGAACTGGCTAGGCAATGAAAAGTCAAAACCTGAATGAATCACTTTTCAGTATACATTATTAACAATAAGTTGAAAGATATCCTAGGTTTTTACTGACCTACATCCCAAATGACCAGCTTTCTGAATCCCTGAGCTCTAGAAGCCCTTCAAAAATTAAAATGAAAGATATTTCTGAGGATTACTCCCATGTCTTTAGAGTCACTAAATAGTAAATGACACAGTTGTTTTGCTGGAATAAGGCAAAATAAAAGTAGTCTGGAACACATAAAAAATTTAGATTAAGTGGTTTAGGAGAGACAAATAGATAGTTTAATAGGTCAAACAACAAACAAGCAGATTTACCTCAAAGTAGTGAAGCTTTTACTGTTTTAAATCTTATTTATTTAAAGGAAAATATCTACGAGAGAATGTCCTCAATGTCCTCTATACCCACTTTGTAGTCCATTGAACTAATCATTAGCAACATTTCCCATACTCCAAACTGAGACCTCTTCAACTTTTTCAATTATAATGCTGAACTGAACAGGGAGCTTGATTTACCAATTTTGTTTAAGTCATGGTGACTGCCTGACCTAGCAATAGCTATGAACACATTAACACATCTCTCCAGGAAATTTTAGAGATAAATTAAAACATCAAGAAATTGTCAGCACTTACATTATTAAAAAGAGTGTGTATATTAAAAGCTTTGAACTAACACTCTCAAAGCATCAGGGCATATAGACATGAACTGACCCTGGTTAACATAATGAACTAGGACCTGATCCAATTTCAGCTGAAATCACTGGAAAATTTCTTATTGATTCTAGAGGGATTTTGGTCAAAACAATGATGTTACTAGTGGAAAGTATTTCTCATTTCTGTGTAAGGATTGGTACCCTAACCAAAGTTGAGAATAGTAGGGAAATAGCTCTCTACTCCATGAGGGGTTGAAAGCAGATGGGAAGGAGGGTCTGTTAAGTGAATGCATACTATATGAGAATGTTGGTCCTAAGGACCCAATGAGGGAAGACCTTTATAAGTATAAGCCACTAGGATATATGTTTTCCTGTGAAAAATAGCCACAGAAATAAATTTCATAGAAAAAAGGCAGCATTCCAGAAGTGCCGTCAGAAAAACCCCTAAAGAAAATAACAAACTCATCCAACTAAAATATGGTACCCACACACACATCTGTAAATTTTCCACAGCTCTCAATGAAAAAAAACATCCTCTAGGAATTGAGGTGAGACCACATACTTACATCAGATAGACCACTGAATGACCAGCCATCAGGTGGTGACTAAAACCATCTGATCATTAGTAATCTGGGTGAAATCCAAGCTGCAAGCCTAAAAATGGGAATTGTCTTTACTATAAAAATCACATAGGTCTTTCAATCACTTCTTCTATTTATGCAATTATGCTCCTTTTTTGCACTTCTATGGTCCATAATTCTCTCAAATGTCAGTTACCATTACAATATCTTACAGCACAGGTAAAGGTAATGGTTCATCTCATCAATTTATCCATAGTCAACAGGCTCATTTTTCTCAGTATTAGAATCAACCTGTTGATATTGGCTCATTTTGTACCAGGTGATATAACATTATTTTTTGTAATCAGGTCAAGTAACTCCTCAAAATTGCCTTTATTGACTGCTTCTAAGGACTCATAGCAGGCACTTTGTGCTAATTTTTTCCCTCCTTGCACAAAAGATAATTACTTCTATTACCTTCCTAAAATAACATGTTTAATTGAAAGTCATTTTGTAAAGATGTCCATTAGTTCAATGACACCTCAGAGGTTGTCTAACAGGGTGGAGCATATGATGTATATATCCAAGAAATCTCAACCCAATAGTAATGCCTGATGTTCAGTAAATCAGAATGTTCCTCTCTCCTGGGTTTTTTTTTTTTTCAGTGCAATTTGATCAAGACACAAAAAAATTAAGTTAGTAACAATCCATGGACTGATTTAATGCTTGGTACCAGAGGTGAGGGAGAGACCACAAGGAATTCTTATGCCAGTGTGCTTATAAAGGTTGCTTTGCAGAATATAGCATACAAGGATAGGATCACTCTTACTCACCCCTAACAATTTTACCAGGACACAGTAACTGAAATCCTAAAAATGTAAAATAAAATGTATAATTTCATAGCAACAGACAAAGTAGACTGTAGCCTAAGAAAACTAAGGAAGACCTGGGTAATTATAAGCCAGTCAGCCTAACTTCCATCCTAGGGAAAATCCTAGAAAAGTTCATCAAGGAGTCTATCTGCGATAAACTTGCAGAAGGTAAGATTCTGAATGACAGCCAGCATGGCTTCATTGCGGGCAGGTCTTGCTTTACCAACCTCATCTCCTTTGACCAGCTCACCACCTGGACATGAGAGAGCAGGTTGACATTGTATACCTTGATTTCCAAAAGGCCTTTAATCAAGTATCCCACAATGTGCTTGCACGAAAATTGGAGGATTGTGGGTTTAACTCCAAGACAGTCAGGTGGGTGAGAAACTGGCTGCAGGATAGGACCCAGAGAGTCGTAGTGAACGGATCTGTGTCATCCTGGAAAGAAGTGGGCAGCAGTGTCCCACAGGGGTCAGTGCTTTGTCCTGTACTTTTCAACATCTTTATTAATTATTTGCATGTGGGGGTGAAGAGCTCACTGGCCAAGTTTGTGGATGACACCAAGTTATAAGGAAGCATGGTTATACTTGAAGCTAGGCTACAGATACGGGCAGATCTAGACAGGTTAGCAAGTTGGGCGGATCAGAATCTGATGAAGTTCAACATCAAGAAATGCAGTGTTCCACCTCGTGATCCCCAACACACCTATAGGCTTGGCAGCACCAAACTGACTAGCACTATGAATGAAAGGGGCCTGGGGGTAATAATAAACTACAGTATAAATATGAGCTGGCAGTACAATGCTGTAGCCACTCCAGAAGGGCAAATAATATTCTGGTATGCATCGATCAATGTATCTTCAGCAAAACCAAGGAGGTGATTCTTCTGCAATACTCAGCACTGGTGAGACCACAGCTGGAGTACTGTGTCCAGTTCTGGGCACCACACTTTAACAAGGACATGGACAAGCTTGAGAGAGTCCAAAGAGCCACCTGTATGATCAGTGTCTTACACAGCAAGCCATACGAGGAAGGGCTGAGGGATCTGGGACTCTTCAGCGTGAAAAAGAGGCTGAGAGGGGACCTGGTAACAGCTTACTGCTACACTAAGGGAGTACACCAAGGGCTCAGTGAGCAACTGTTCACCAGGGCACCTGAGGGGAAAACAAGGAGTTATGGACACAAACTCCTGGAAGAGCGATTCAGGCTCAATATTAAGAAAAACTTCTTCACAGTCAGGGTGTCCAGACTGTGGAATAAGCTCCCTCCAGAGGTGGTGCAATCATCTACCCTGGAAATCTTCAAGAGGAGACCAGACAGTCACCTTGCTGGGGTCATCTGAGTCCCAGTTATCTTTCCTGCTTGGTTCAAGGGGCTGGACCCGATGATCTTCTGAGATCCCTTCTGGCTGTACAATCTATAAATCTATGAACTCATGCCTCTCTGAATTAGTTAGTCTACAAGGTGCCACCCCACCCTGCCTTCTGCCTAACTTCAGACTAACACAACTAGCTACCTCTCGTAAAATATCTAGGGGGCCTGTCAACTGTGGGCTGCCATAAGAAGTCCTGATTCCCAGCTGCTCCAGTCTATGATAACACAGTCATTTATTGGTTTACAATCATTGCAATTTAAGGATTGTTACCAGGGTAACCTTTTAGATCAAGTTGATGTTTTTATCCCAGATTGTCTAAGAAATTCTACATGCAAGTGAAAAAAGCAATTTGAGATGTATAAAGAAACACATGTGTGTGTGTGTGTGTAGGGGGAGGGAGGGAGAGAGAGAGAGAGAGAGAAAATATCGTTTTGAGATTAAGATACTGCTGTGGGATTCAAAGGAATATGCACTCTGCAAGCACATCTGTACGTTCATTAATGCATTTTTGCTACTCTGCATTAAATTTAGTGCCTCTAATGTGAGGTATTAAGAAATGTGAATTAGGCTGCCCCAATGTGTAGTAGTGAAAGTGCACGCTCTTTTAGTGACACCTAATGTTCAGTATCCTATTTTTACTGCACATTAGAGTATTAGTACCGTTGTTGATGTGATGCTTTAATGAGCAGTAAAATAGGCTACTGCACATTAAAGCGTATGTGTAGACGCACCTTGCCATACATTTCCTGTGTGACTTTTATTAAGTCCTTCAGTCTAAATCTGAGATGCCACATGTATACTGTGTGCCCCATCCCCATCTGAAAAAATAGGTGTAGATATTTATGTAGAACCAAAACAGGATCATCACAGAGTTAGAATGTATGTTGTTAGAAACAAAAACAACAAAAAAGATGTAGTCTGTTTTTATTCACTAGCATTATGGTTAGAACAGTCATCCAGGAGAATATCTAGATTACTTCTCTCCTCTGCCTGAGTGGATTTGAGACTTCATCTCCACAGTAGCATCCTGACTGGAATCCAAGTGTCCTACCTCCAAGATGACTGTCCCAAGCATCATGATACAGTTCTATTCTCTCTCTCTCTCACTGTAGTCCAATGAATCTTTAAGTATTTTGTACACAGTTGAAATGCTTTAATAGTAGGGACCAAGGAAGATACATACTGATACTCTGGAATGATGGGGAGGGCACTCTCTTGAGAGTAGGATATATAGGTTCAAATTTTCTAAAGCTGAGGAAGGAATTGCACCCCAATCTCCCTCATTTGGAAAATGCCCTAGCCACTGAGCTATTTGGTAAAGCAGTAGCCAAGCCATTAAGAATTTCACATAGCTGCTGCTCTGGGGAGTGATTAAATGAACGCAGGCTAATGAATTAATGTTTGCAAAGCATTCATGACCATGTAAAATGCAAGTGAGTTTTAGTATTTTGTTCAAACTTTATGCAGTGATCGCCTGAAACATACAGCCACCTTGATGGTGATTCATAGCAAAAATTCAACAATATATGTAAAATCCATTATCACAGCTTGTGAGTGAGAGTGAAGACTACATTTTCTTTCCCACAAATGAAAAAAATGCAGGTGGAAAACCCCCAAAATGCCAACTGGTGACTCAGTCAGTGGTTACAGTCAAACTGTAAGGAGAAAACCTTATCTCATCAGAGCTGTATGTCTTTCCTGGGTGGTGAAAGCCCACAGGGAATGCAGTGAAGCAATACTGCAAGGGATTATTAATGCTCCCCTCAGAGTGGCAGGCTGCCAACAAATCTATAGCAAACTGTAGTAAGGCCTCTTATCAAGTCCAATTATGGACAAAAATAAGTTAACTAGTTGTTTCCTACTTTCTATATCCCTTCTTAAGATCATAGCAAGTCATCTCCTACATTTGACATTCTTAAAATGCTTGGATTCCAGAAATAAGCGTTATCATGCCCAGTAGCGATCTATTAGGGGCAATTGTACAGAGGATAAAAGCCCTCAGTGATATTTATCATTCTTCCATCAATCTTTGATATTTTGATCACAAGATTTTGTTGATACAGGTTCATAACCTGCCAAGGTTGAACAAAAGTGCCTTTGATCTATACCAATCACTGCTTTCTAAATAGTTTCAGAGGATGGTGATGGGCAACAGCTCCTCTTCTCCAGAGACTCAGAGCTCTGGCTTAAACTTGTCTCTTCCTTTTATGACATCTCTATGATAATGTCAGTGAAGACAGGACTTTAAGACAGACAGGAAATTGTGACAACAGTGATAGCCATCCAAAGTGTCCTTTTTCACTACTATCACAAGGCTTTTCCAAATTTCTAACAAAACTGATATCTGGATGAAAAATAGCAAACTGAATTTCAACCCAGACAAGGTGAATAGTATAATCACTGACAAAGACAAAAATTCTGAGTCACTAGAACAGAACTTAACTGCTACTTTAGTTGAAAGTGCTTCCTCAGCCTTGTTAAGGCAACCAATACTCTCATTTCTCAGTTCCTCTCAGTTCTTGAAAGTATGGCTTCACATCAGTCATCTTATTCTTTTACATTCATCTCAAAAGAGATGATGCCTTCTTCATTTCTGTTGCAAACCTTGTTTTGAATATACATGCCTTCTGAACTCTCACTATCATAATAGGCTCTGCTGGGGACCTGAGTGCCGGTTAGAGAGAAATGCTACTGCTCACTTTCTGAGTGGAATAAGCCTTCAGTGGCACATTATATTTGTGCTGGCTCCCACGTTGCTGGTTACTATACGCATATTTCTAAAAAGGCCTAACACCAACCGAGTGTCAATGAATCAGTCTTTGGCAGTCTAAATAGACTTCCTTGGATGCGTTTCCACTGTGCTAACATTTGAAATATACATTTGTAATCAGAGAATCAGCTTGAATCACAAACATAGCTATAATTCTGGTGTTCTGGAGTTAGGTGAGCATGAGCAGTCATACAAAGTATATAGACGGAAGTTTGTCCTGGAAGCATATCTAATGCAACCACACCAACTGTAGACCAAACACTCTGTTAACCTCTACCCAGAATAAGCCCATCAAAGTCAATACGACTGCCCCAGATGACTGTAGAATATTGGCCTACTTGTCTAATTCCTTTAATGAAAAAAAACTATTTTCTTTTTGCTATTATCAAAACAGTAGCAATTTAGGACAACAGTGGCTGCACAATATAGTGCCAGAAAAACACCCAAAATGGCTGTTCATTATTGAACTGTTTATGTGTCATAGCAACCCGTGGGAATTTACATGACGTTTGATGACACTGATTAGAGCTGATTTCCCAAAGAAACACTTTTTCCCCTTCAACCACACAGTAATAAGTCATAGTCGATGCCTCTCTCTTATTCTTTGGCAGTTTAAGTACACATCCTTGGACGTGTTCCAACTGTGCTAACATTTGAAATATAATGAACAATGCCACTCTAATTTGCCAATGAAAGAAAAAGTAAATGTATGAAGAACCATATGGAACTAGCTATTGTATGGGATAGAAGTTGCTACAGTACATTGATAAGTGTTACTGTGGAGTACAAACCATTACAGTAAAGGATGGATGACATAATTATCAGCTGATGGCAGCTTTGGCAGAAAAAAGCAACATTACAGAAGATGAAAAAACACTAATAGCATTCATCATGCCAAGCACTTTAGTCTGGAGCTCTTAACCCACTGGAGAAGTGACCCCTGCTAATCTACAACACTAACAGAGGCTGGAAGATAAGGTTAACACAGGAATGTTCACTTTATTTTATTACTCAGGAACAGTTGTCTAACAGTTTCTCATACAATGTCTCTTTCATAGTTTCATTGTTTCTAGGGTCAGAAGGGACCTGAACAGATCATCAAGTCCAACCCCCTGCCCTGGGCAGGAATGAGTGCTGGGATCATAATACCTCAGCCAGATATCTATCCAACCTTCTCTTGAAGACCCCCAAGGTAGGAGAGAGTACCACCTCCCTTGGGAGCCCATTCCAGAGCCTGGCAGCCCGAACCATACAATAATGCCTCCTGATATCAAGCCTGAACCTACTCTCAATCAATTTGTGGCTATTATGCCTTGTTATCCCAGGTGGTGCCCAGGGGAACAGAGCCTCACCTATTTTCTGCTGGTCCACCCTGGTGAGTTTATAGACGGCCACCAGATCCCCTCTCAGTCCTCTCTTGTGGAGGCTGAATAGATTCAGGCCCTTTAGTCTATCTTCATAGGGCCTGGTCTGCTGTCCCCTGACCATGCGAGTGGCCCTTCTCTTGACCCTCTCAAGGTTAGCCACATCCCTCTTGAAGTGTGGCACCCAGAACTGAACGCAGTACTCCAACTGCAGCCTGACCAGCACCACATAGAGGGGAAGGATCACCTCCCTGGACCTGCTTGTGATGCATCTGTAGATGCATGACAAAGTGTGGTTAGCCTTACTGACCGCTTCCTCACATTGGCAGTTTATGTCCATCCTGGAGTCAACAATGACTCCAAGATCCCTTTCAGCCACTGTGTTGTTGAGAAGGGTGTTTCCCAGCCTATAGGTATGTTGCAGGTTCCTTCTCCCTAGATGCAGCACCTTGCACTTGTCTGCGTTGATTTCCATTGTATTCTCATCCACCCACCTCTGTAACCTTTTTTTCCAAATACTGTGAAAACTTTGATTGCCTATCAAATATTTTAACTCTTGTAATATTTTTTAGGGTCACTGTCAAGACCAGACTCCCAGGCTTGACTCACTCTTGGTGCACTGTCCCTCAGGGAAGTTTACCCTGCAAAATGGTGTCTCATCAGTGGTTCTGAAAGTGCATGAAAGCTATAAATTATATCTGGGGCTCAACAGGAGCAGTACACGTTCATTTAATTTTAGTTGTACACCAATTCAGTCCATGGCCACTTTGCACCTATCATTGCTCACTTTCTGGTTGAGCAGAATTCCTACTGAGATAGGAATTTCAGTACCTTTCAACATTGCCTCTCGGTAGCTTTTCTGTAACTGGAAAATGGTGGTAAATCAGGTCCCATGTATTTAAAATAACATCTTCCTATTGTTTTCTAGTAACTTCCTATTAAGTCACTAGGACAGTGAAACAATTTCAACCAGGTCAACTCTCAACTCTGTCATCTCAAATTAGATGCTTTCTTAGTTATTTTTATCCATGCCATGTAGCATATGTAGCTGTCAGCAATGGAGACTAGAGTCCTAGTTTCAGAGCACAGCACAGCCCATGATCACTCTTGTGACCGTGTTTAAGAAAACAGACCAAATTCTCCACTTGCTTACACCCAGACAGATAAAACATAACCAAAGTAAAAATAAGTAACAAGCATACCAGTGAGCTGATTTCCATGTAGCCGGATCTGTTTTGGAAGCAAGTATTCATGAAATAAATTATTCCGTTACTGTTATTAATTTAACAATGTATTCAACAAATCCTTTTTGTCCCAAAGAATGAATCACCAAATTGACAAAATTTGCTGAACAATGCATAATGATATTTGATTATTTACTTTGATGCAGTGTAACTCAGACCAGATTTGCTCCACTGCATCTTTAACAGGTGTGGTGCTACATAAGCAAGAAAAAAATGTAGATATTCTGATCTACAAGGTAGGTTTGCATGTCTGGCAGATAGTAAACATAAGCTGTTACATGTAAAATTACCATATTTGATCCAGAAGTATTTGACAGACAATCCTAGTTTTACAGAATTAATTTTCATGTTATAACCTTATGTTAAATTGAAGGGAAGAAGGTATTACTATTTATAATTTGTGGTATGTACATAAGCTGGCATGTGCATGCATGCATGCAGGTCTGGGAATATGTTGTGATGTGAGATGGGAATTGCACTACAGGAGTCATTACTCCTATTTATTGAGTAGCAGACTAGTTATAAGAGCTAAAAATCAATATTAATGGCTGGAACACAAGTTCAGGCTGACCCTGAGGAGGTCTTATTAATGCAACAGCATTTTTTACATTTTTTTTAAGCAAGGCAAATCTATTTCTACAGCAACTCTTTCTCATTAACCTTACTTAGATAAGGTGCACTTTTTATTTAATAACATCTGCATAAGACTTACCTGCCTTAGATGGGGAAAGGAAGAAAGAAAGAGAGTGTATTTAATTGAATGAATTCAGATGAAAAGCTATAACATTTTCCTTCTCTAAATACCATTGACAGTTTCACTTAGATTTAATATATTTTCTTCCAGCCTGCCCTAAACTGTGAAAAGTCTTGATTGTGTAACCTTGGTCCACTCTGCTAGGGGCAGGCCTTCTGCCAATTTCGGATCCCTGGAGTACCAATGGCCTCAGTCTTTCTCCCAGTCCCCTGAAGAATTGGTAGCAGTCAAGCAGCAGAGTACTCTGAGTTCCCTTCATCTACTGTAAGACACAATACACACACACGCACACAAATAAGTTATAGGAACTTGAATTTATAAATGACACAGAAAAGAAAAATGCATAACTAGGCTAATAATACCAATTAACAATCAATAGTAAACAACCCAACATACTATTATGCATCAGGGTGACAATAAAATGCCTTTGCAGTCTCTCCAGTAGTCAGCAGGGGGTGCATCTTGGGCTTTGCTTGGCTCAGCACATACAACCTTGTCTTCGGCTGGGTTTTTAGGCAGCAGCCGGTATAGGACACCATGCCCTCTGGCTCATCTGATAACTGATAAGGGTGTGCAAAGCAGGACCTATTCGATTTGGATTTAGATTCAGCCTGAATCAGGGACAGTGATTGGATTAATTGATTTGTCCCTGATTTGATTCGGCTGAATCTGATTCTGAAGATTCAATGCTGATTTAAAGACTCAGCGATTCAGACATAGACACAGCTTTACAAGTTTTTTCTATATACAGCAAATGCTCCATTATCCGGCACCCATGGGAAATGGGGGGTGCTGGATAACCAAATATGCTGGTTATCTGAGAGGTGTCTTTGCCTGGTTGGGCAAAGATGCCCCTCCTGCCATGTCCAGCACATCCGCATCTCAGATTAACCATACCGCCCGTCCCACCCCTCCCCTGGTGTCAGTGTGCCGGGGGAAAGGGAGAGGGGGCTCTGCACAGGCTGCTTTACCCTGCACAGGCTGCTTTCCCCTGGGCTGTGGGATTCAACAAAACTAGAAGTCCCACTTCCAGTTTCGCTTTTCCCATGTCAACCAGCGTCAACTGGCATGCCAGTTAATAGAGCATGCTGGTTAATGAAGTGCCGGTTAACACAGCTTTACTGTACCTCAAGGTACCAGTGCGGATTGTGAATGCTGCAATGCTGGAGTGGATGGAGTGTCCCACAGGAGTGTGGGGGGAGCCCTCCACATGCTTGGTGGTGCCCTTTGCTCACTCTTCCTAGGGTTTCCTCCGTCATGCAGCTTCCCTGTGTGACACTCAGTATTCCCTTCTCCTGAGGCAGGAGTGGACAAAATACGGCCTGTGGGCTGGATACAGCCTGCCAGCTGTTTGGATCTGGCCCACAGGCAGGCACCCATCAATTAATTGTATCCAGCCCCGCTTACGGCTGCCCCTGCTGTGTTCTGCCTGGGGCTGAGTCCTGCCAGGACAAAGTGTGCTGTGCTCCCAGCCTCCTCTGCCAGTAGGCACAGCTTCTGAGCAGGGCTCCTGATGCTGCCACTGCCCAGGGAACTGCTGGGCTCCCCCAGCCTCCAGCGACTCCAACTCCTCCTCCTGTCCCTGCTGCAGCACTCTGGGCAGCAGGTAGGGAGTGGAAGCTGCAGCATTGAGGGGAGCGGGGTGGGCTCTGCCTGCAGCTCACTCTGGTCCTCTCATGCTGGGTGGGGGAGTGTGTGTGGATGGAAGGCACACCCCAACCACACACACCCCTCACATCCCACAGCCCCTCACATCCTCACATCTACCCAGACCCCACCCATGCACACCTACACCTCCCCACACATGCAACCACACCCCCCTCACATACCCAACCCCTTCATCAAACCCACATACATATCCAACAGTCCAACACACCCCACACACATCCACGTATACACCTGTAACAGGGGGCTTGCTCGGGGCCGATCTCACCATGGCCCACTCACCTGTTCCTGGGCCAACCACCCGCGTTCTCACCCGCCATGCCTTGTTGTGATAATTAATTAGTAGATATTAATAAGCAGGAGGCTGCCCATTTTCTGCCCCGATGTCAGGGTGTGCTATCTGTGGCTCCATTTCTCCCCTATACCACAACCCAAGCCTCGCAGATGGTATCTAGATGTTCTCATCATCACCAGCCCCCACACTGGGCCCCAGAACCCTACTATTGGACCCCCCCTGGATTCCTCCCTTCAGGCAGCCTCTTCTGCCATCATACCGGGCACCATAGCTCCCTGAACTGGTCCCTCTTCGGGTGTGATCCCACCACCAGGACCTTCAGCTCACTAGCCCTGCCCCATCTCCAGGCCAGTCGGAACCCCAGGCCCTCAACTCTTGGGCGTTCTTTGTGGTGGGCCCCCAGCCCTTCGACCCTTCTGGTCCTGGCCCCAGCATGGGCCAGTCAGGGGAAGCTCAGACAGGCCTGAGTCTATGGCCCTTACTCTTTCACCATGGAGTCCACCTTCTCGATTCTCCAACAAAGGGGCAACCTACCCGGTCATGGGGGCTAGGGGTTAAGGTGCCCCGACCCACCTTTCACTGGGGTGATAACTGGCCTGGCATTTTCTGGAGGTTCCTGTGCCACAGAGAGCCCCACCAGGCCACCTACTCCTGAAAGGGTGCAGTTTTAAGTCATACCCAGGACCAGGAGCCTCCTTACCATCCCCTACAGCTCCTCCCTTACCTCCAGAGGATACCAGCAGCTCTCCAGCCAGGCAATGTTGTTGCCTAGGCCCCCAGCATCAGAACTGCCCTGTTTATATGGGCATCCCCAAATCCAAAATGGCTGCCCACATCAGGCACCTGCCAGCTGCTGCCTTTTGACCCTTAAAGTGGCAGGCACCAACAGTGCTCTGCCACAACACCGCAAACGTCCCACCCCCACCATACCTACATACACACACGCCCCACCCACACACAATCCACACACATCCCACACCCACATATACACCCCTCCTATTCTCCCATACACTGCCCCTGCAGCATACCCCCACCTACCCCTCCACACATAATATACAAGCAAATTCCCACCCCTAAAAGGAGCACCTCCTCAACAAGGAGAAAGACTGACAGTGGCAAAGATCAGGGGTTAGGAGGCAGAATGGTGACTAGGGGGTGGAGTACCTGTCAAGGGGTGGGGCTACCCTTGCGGCCCTTGATGCCTTACCAAAACTCATTAAGTGGCCCTCCAGCCAAAATAATTACCTGTCCATGTCCTAAGGCCAACCTGACCTCCAACAAATGGCCAAAGGTGACCCAGAACTAACTCCCTCTGGTTTTGCCTTCCCTCTCACTCTGCATAGTGCTCATGAGTGCCTTGTGGATGGTGGGCCTGTGGGATTCATCCTGTCATGTTCTGAAGCCCCAGGTTGGTTCTTCTGAGCTGAGCATTCCCTGGTCCTCCGGAGGTCTCCTTGTGAGCTCCAGCCAGCCCAAGGGGGTGGATCTGCCACTGCGTGGCTCCCTCTGCTGTCTTCCAGTGTGTGTTGTCCCAACCCCCCAACCTTCCTTCCAGGGATGGGAAAATTATCCTCTTTTTAAGGAGCTCTCCCAGCCAATCAGGAGGCTGATATTTTTTGTGGGCTTGCTGACAGATTCTTTTGTTTGCAAACCTCTTACCTGGGGCTTCCCTCTTCCAAGATGTCCCTCTCTGAGGCAGGTTTTCCTTTGCCCTTAGTCTGGCGTCCCCAGAGGGACAAAATTCACTGTTCCCTACTGTGCCTTAGAAGGGACAAACCTCTGCTGCTGCAAGCCATGCTGTGTCCAGCATGGAGCGCTCCTCTCCAAGGTACATTCACTTTACTGCTCATGGCAATTGTTTGGTTTGGTTGCTTAACCAAAAAGGCTACCAAACAGGAAAGTTTTTTTGGGTTTTTCTTGCTGAAAGAAAAAAACAAAAATCAAAGTGAACATGCCATACAACGTGCTGATAGATGTTGCTAACACTTAAACAGGCAGGAAGATTCTTATGGAGAGAGACAATTAAAATTGGGAAGATGAGATATCAAATGCCTTGCTATTGGACAGCTTTAACTAGAAATAGAGGGCGCTAGTGACAAGAAGACATCAAGTCAATAAGTAGTGGGACAACATGGGCAAAGACAAAATATAGTCCTGTTCTGAAGTCCAAGAACAGGTAAGAGGTAGATCTGCTGAAAGTCTCTGGGGCAAGATAAAATGGGAACACAACCTGAGTGATGCCATGGTAGTGTCTGTTATAGATAAACCAGAAGAAAGGCAGAAGGAAAACTAGTCTTTGCTGAATCACCCCATTTAAGTCCAAGCATCCAAATCACAGGACCTCATACTTATAAGGGACTTTAGTTACTGTACTGAGAGGGGTAATAGAGCAGTGCACTCAGTCCAGAAAATTCTTCCTTAATAAGTTGGAGGATGGAGTTGTGTGTTAATAAAGTGTGTGGATGACACCAAGTTGGGTGGACTTGAAGGTACTTTTAAGGCCAGAAGTAGGATTCAACACAACCCTGTTTAACTGGAAAAATGGTTTAAAGAAAATAGAATTAAATTCAATAAGGATAAGCGTAAAGTATTACATTCAGGAAGGAAAAATCCAAAGGTACAAATATAAAATGGAAAAAGGACTGGCTAGGTTGCAGTGCTCCAGGATAGGATACAAGAATGATACTGGATAAGAAGGTAAGTATGAATCAACAATGTCAGATTGCTACAAAAATACTAATAGGATCTAGGGATGTATTAACAGGAGTGTCATACACAGTTGACAGGAAGTGATTGTTCCACTGAGGCTTCACCTGGACTGCTGCTTACAGTTTGGAGCACCACATTTTGACAAATAGATGAGAGTCAGATGACAGCAACAAAAATGATGAGAGGTAAAGGAAACATGACATATGAGGCAGTGTGGGAAGAAATGGGATTGTTTAGGCTAGGTAGGAAAAGGAAGACTGAGGAGGATCTGAAACCATCTTCAAACAAAAAAGGGTTGCAGTGTACTATCCTGTACTGCCCATTAGTATAAAAAGAATGGCGATTAGTTGTTCTCTGTATCCACAGGGAGGAGGACGAGAAGTAATGAAATAAAATTCTAGTAAAGGAGAAGCAGGTTATATATTAGGAAGACCTTTCTAAGTGTAAAGACAGTTAAGCACTGGAACATTTTAGTTAGAGACGCTGTGGAATGTCCATCATTGGTAGGTTTCAAAAGCACGTTGAACAAACCTTTGTCTGGGATGCTACAAACAGGCATGAACCTACCTTGACCAGAGGGTTGGACTAGATGACATCCTGAGGGCTCTTTCAATCCTGTCTACTATAATTCTATGAATATGGAAAGAAAACATTCTGTAATTAAAAAAAAAAAGTCAAGATGAGGCAGAAATGTGATATAGAGTATTTATGCTCTAATGATTATGGGCAGACCAAGTTATGAGCAACTAAAACAATGTCTTAAAGTGGCAGGCAAGCTTTCCTAGAAGCATTGCTTCTTTAATGACTATACTAGACACATGATGCACATATTAACAAATAATATTGTTTATGAAGCGAGCAGTTTTTTTACTTTACTTTCTGCATAAAAAAGTAATCCAAAGAGGATTAAGAAAAAAACACTACTGTTCATCCTGCTTGTTGATACAGTTTTTATGAAAATGTCCCTTTTAAATCAGCAAAGAATATGGAACAATAGCATGTGACATATGAGAGTATTATCGGTACTTACAAAAATGATTGAAAAATAACAGCTCTAGAGAATAACTGAGAGACGTATTTTGACCACTAATTGTCTGTCACTCCTAATGCCCTCTTTCTGAAGGTTCTGTTGCTATTATTCTTTGAAGAAATGTGCTATACAGTATATTTGTTGTTCATGTTTTGCACAGCTGTGTGTAGCTTTCTATTTATTATTCCTGCAAGAGTCAAGCAAATAATTTTGTGCTGAGTTTTGACCCATCAGATTCCACTATGTGAAGCACCTTAATTTTCATTGGACTGTGACACGTCTTCTCACCAGATCAGTGATCAAATTTCAAAGACTAAGGTCTAACCACGGCTAAAACCAATCCTTTTATAGCAAGGAAAAAAAGAACATTAGGAATCTAAGGAACATTTTCTGTTATCAGTTGATTTCTGAGAACAGAATGGGTGTTTAAAGTATTTGCATAAATTATACAAAATCAGAAGGCTTATAATACCTAGCAGTGCTTCCCAACTGGAATAAATGCACAGAAACACAAGCTGTCAGTGCACTGGATTTGCATTTCAGATTAACAAGCAGGTCTGTGCATTTCACTGCAACTGGTCAAGTACTGACAGTTTAGGACATCAAAACGTTATCGAGAGGGGTTCACAACAGTGAAATTTGTACTGCATTGTCCCTTAATCTATGGTCATGATCTGGATTTATAACTACAAATCTGGGGACTGTCAACCATCTGGTTTTAAATTAAGCCTATGGGGAACTTTTTTTTCCAATCCTTATTAAGTGTCAAGGGAATGTAGTCCATATTCAACTTCATAAAACACAGCAATCTCTATAAACACATTATTGCTCAGAAAACCTGATTTCCAAGACTGCAAATGCACTGATAACCTAAGTTTGACATTATAACTGGCCACATGAATGATGATCATAAGGTGTATTTCTCATTGTACTATAAGGGATGCCAATCACTAATGCTGAAAAGGCAAAGGGACAAGTTGTAACAAGTAAAATTAAGCAATGCCAAACAACTGATGCAAACACATTATATCATGGCTGCCAATTGAATTGTATTTCCAATCTAGATAAAACCCACTACAGAAACTGCCTTTCGCTCTACAGCGTAACCTGGGAGCTATAATTCAGCAGGTTGATTCAGCTCCCAGATCATTTTCAATAAAAATATAAGTGCATGCTTACCTTTTAAGCACATGACTGTGGTTAAGCATGTATTTAAATGCTTGAATTAGTGCCATGGTCCCCTGGGTGGTGCTTGTTGTTCTCTAGGGTGGAGCATTATCTTTGTAAAGTTCTTTCTTATGGAATTCCTTCCTACCACAGAGCAGAATGGGCTTGAGAGCTGAGACTCTCAGGGCGCATCTACACATGCAAATGCTTCAGGGTGGGTTTACTCTAAAGTAAATTACATGTACAGGGAAGCCGGAGCAGATTTGCTGCTCATGGCAGCATTCTACTCAAGCGTGGCCATCATGGAGGACATTCCGGTTTTGTGCTACTCTGTCCTCTATTGATATGAAATCCGACACCTTTAAGTCCTCTGTTTTTCTCTTCTCCCCCTGCCGCCAACTGACTGGAAATACATTTGCTACTGGTCAGCTGTCTACACATGTAGTAAGGCCCAATAACTAATCACAAGAAAATTTGCTATTTGTTTTTACAGGTAGCAAATTTACTCATAATTAGAAGAAACTACTGTGCAGTAAGCATCTGCACATGTAGACTGTGATGCTAATTGCACAGTAATTTGCTCTAATCTTGAGTAAAGCATCCTGTGTAGACCCACCTTCAGTGTATGGTTTACTCCATTTCCTATTAAATTCAGAGGAATTCTAGAACTGGTATTAGAGCAGACCTTTCACAGTTAAGTTATGGAGTCAAGCAAATACCAGGACTTTATGCCCCCAAATTTGTCCAACATCTTTCCCAACTATACAGCTGGCTCAGTAAAATATATGCTCCCCCTCCCCCCACCATGAAAATTCTTGCCACTCACAGAAGAATCATACCATCATGCTACATATTTGACTTGCTCTGACTCCCTTATAAATTACGCATTTTATTGTCTAAAATCATCTTGTGACATGGTTGAAGTTGTTTTGAGGATATTTGTTATTTGGGGGATTCGAAACGGCATTATCCAGTTGACAACAGAAGGTTTTAGAATGTGTTGGTTTCTAGAAAATCAATATTTCCTGACTATTTTTGACCGACTAAAAATAAGGTGACAGTTTATGAACAAGTTAGAACATGAACAAGAACAGGGACTGGCCAAAATAGTTATCTATCTTGCATAAATGCACAGCATTTTTGATGTTGGAGAACAGCGTTATAAGATGTATTGAAAGCAGAGGCCAAATTCAGGGGTGATACAGGCTATAACTTAGTAAATCTGTATAAGTAAGTGTGTAAGGGTAACTAAATTTATGTACCCAATCAGCCAGAGAAATGTTCAAGTTAAAGTTAGTGGAGAAGCTACTTTGAATTACAGCTTCTACCAATTTGCTTATAATAGCTTTTCTTATTGCACCATTCTCCTCTGGTTTCTAACATTCTTCCTGAGAACTATTTATTCAGACTTCCCAGTGTGCCACTTACACCACTTTATGTATCACCTCTGAACTTGGTCCCCTGGTCCATATCTCCAGCCAATAAAAATTGGCAGAGCTGTACTGAAGCCAAAAGAGGTATACTGATTTACACCTGATGCGGGTCTGGCTCCAGGGGTTCAAGCTTTGTGAAGATGCCATACGGTAGTGTAAAGAGGGGGCAACTAGGTCACCAACCTTGAGCACCGAGTTTGTGGAGTGGGGAGGTGCAAAAATAGCAGCCACTGAACTCATAGCCCAGCCACCACCACTGGCAGCACAGCCACTGATGCTGCCATATGTACCACTACCACTCAGGGTGCAGATGTGGCCACATACATCTCTGATGACATAATCTTTATTAAAAAAAAAATGGCACACATCCCTCAAGGGAACTACAGACAAATGGTGAACCAGGAATGAGTTGAATTGACTTCACACTGCAATATTGTAGCCTATGGCAAAATTCCTGGGTTGTTCAGTGATGTGTTTTTGATGATGTGCATTTCACTTAACTGTTATTGCTCTGATACGTGCATGCCAATTTACAGAGTTTCATCTGTCGGAAGCTATGCTTTGAGGAAACGCTTAATCCTTTTTAGGGATAAGTAGTTTTTATTATTTTGGAGTTTGCCTTTTATAGTGCAGTAGCTTTCAGTCACATGAAGGACATCTGCTATGGCTGAACTAGGAGGGCTGGAGGCCACTAGTGCTAAAGGGAGGTCCTTGAGGAGGCACTACTGCCCAGACTGTACCCTAACAGTCCTGACATAGCTCATAAGTCTGTCTTTGTTTAGTTTCATGTTTTAAGCATATGGCACATTCAATTATGCCTGAAAATCAAATGTACTTTTTGGAATGCTGACTATGTGTGCACTGTGATTTTGATGAATCATATTTTAAAAAGGATCATATAGTTTCTGCTGCTATTTTTAGGTTTACAAAGTCCTCTCATAGTGTGATACCCCTCCCTGCCTTTTTCCCTCTAGAAAGAGAAGCTAGTTATTTCTTCAGGAGGGACTGTTTTTATAGGAACCCCTGAAAGATTCAAGGGTTATTGTCACA
>NW_005841898.1:2223545-2230822 GCF_000455745.1 Alligator sinensis | reverse complement strand
TCCCAGCCTGACTGGATAACTACCTTTGTCTTCTCATAATAAGGCTATTATAGTATGCTTTTACAATTTATACTACTTATTATGTGAGAGCAGATTAGGAGAAGGAAAAACTTATTAGATCATTCCCTTGCAAGGGATGGGTATACTGCAGTCCCATAAAAGAGGTAATAATAGATACTAAACTGGTATCAGAGCAGAGTCTGACCTGAAAATTACAGATGTTGAGCCACCTGAAAACTGGTTAATATTCATTTCAAGGCTTTTGGTGTTATTCTTTACAAAATAAAGGGATTCTCTTCTATTGTGTCAGAGGCCCAGTGTTTTACGTTCAGTGGAGCTAGAGATTAAGCAGAAGGCCTTTTATTTTTAGGTCAAATGCCATAACTTAGGCTTCTGTAAATGTATACTAGCTGTCCTGAAACTAGTGGATTTGTACATATGTATCAGAGAATTTGGCCCATTATCTGCATCTGGTCTACACACTGGTAAAGCTTTTTGCAGTCAACTGATGGGAAGATCAGAAAACCAAGTCTATTTTCATTTGCCTTTAGTGAGAAATATAGATACAGACACATACACATACATGTGCAATTCTGCACAACATACATTACTACTGAATGAATTTCAATGAGTGGTTTAATTTGAATATCCATCAGAATTGGCAAAACTTTTTCACAGCACAAATTCCTACTTGGCATTCTCCAACTTACATGTCCAAAGATCATGCTCACCACGTTAGCTTCCTGCCAGACATGCAAGTAAAGGTATGATGGGATCTGATGTGTGATCCACATAATTGCACTTCCCTTAACTACAACATTACATTGTGGGTACAGGTTCAGCTGCTGATTTACCATTATCCAGATCCTTTTCAGTACTTCTGCATTCCTATATACTCTGTTCTAACCTTCTAACTTCCATCTTTTTTTACTAGATACATGACCTTGCCTCTGGCTGTTTTAAAAGGCATGGTGTTCGGATGAGCCCACCTAAACAACTGGATCATTATGTGTAATGCATTTGTCACCATTATTATTCACTGTTCCACCAAGTTTTTCTACCTGCTAACTGAAAAGATAAGTAAACTGGTGGGGGGGGAGACCCCCCCAATCAGAAAGTCTTAGACTCTCCCAAGGCAAATGCTAATCATTTAACCCACTGGCCAGGTGCAGATATTACACTTTTTCCAGTTTAGGTGGTCAGAAACTAATCTATATCCATAATAAAACACAAGTTCAGGGCACATAGTCTGATTTCAAAATGACAGATCCTGATCTAAGATAGACCTGGATCAAGGTAGTATCAGACTTACTCAATTTAGGTTACACCAGTCTATTGAATGTCAGTGCCAGATCCACTCATAAATCAAGGTAGGTTGCTGTCTACTGGTATCCCAGGGGTCTTTGTGGGGCCTCCTAACCCCCCCACCCCTTTGCAGGGAACTGTGAATTGGCTAAGCAGCCACGCACCTAGCTGATCCCACCCCTGAACTTTTTGTCTATCAGCTGCAGGCAGGACAGAGGTAGAGAGGGCAGTAGGGGTTTGTAAACTTCGGGGGGCAAGGCAGTGTAAGCAGCTCACTCAATGTCCTTCCTCTGTTTCTTCCAAGCCCCAGGACCCTGTGCTGCAGTGGTTGTAGGAAGAGTACATGGGATTCCTCCCAACCCCCAGAGCCAGTGCTGAATTCCTGGCTGAAGCCACTTCTCTGCAGCTGCAAAGGCATAACTGCCCCCTGCCTCCCCAGGAACTAGAGTCCCCAACTGCAGAGAACAGCTTTAGCCAAGAATTTGATGCTGGCTCAGGGAGGAAAATCCTGTGAGCCCTTCCCAGAGCCATGGAAGTACAGGGACCCAGGGCTTGGATGGGACAGGAGAGGGACACTCTGGACTCTGTACTGTAATGACTCTGGAAAGGGCTCACAGGAGTCCCCACCCCCTAGAGAGAGGACCAAATTCCCAGCTGAAGCTGCTTCTCTTCAGACATGGGACTATGATTTCTGGGGAAGGTGGGACTACAAAGAATTGGCTACAAAGAATTTTTTTGAAAATCTAAAAACAGCACACTTCAAGACTTACCAAAAGTGTCTTCTAATTAGAGGTTCTAAGACCTCACAATATAGATGACTGCAAATATTGGGATTTTGAAATGGAACTGAAGACATGGAAAACAGATATAAACATTTTAACTTAAGGATAATACATATCACAGAGGAAACATATGAATGTGTTTACCGTCAACCTGATAACTAAAGGAATGGAAAGAAATGTTTTCTCAGATATATTGGGATTGAAGAATATACTGTATCCCCAAGTGCAAGCAACAGGTCATATGACATAATTATGAAAATTCTGAGATTTCAGTAAAAGGCAGAAAAATTTAGAGTATTTAGAAAAATATGGAATATATGGGAAACATTCCTAGAGAAATATTCTTTTTAACTTGCAGAACCAGATTAGAATTTGCAAAAATGTTTCAATAAAAAAAAAATTTCTCACTCCCAAATGTCTTTATCAGGGATAACTTTTTTATGGAAAATATCGCTTTTCTAAGTGACTTTTTGATAGGAGATATCAACGTAAAATTAATGGAAATGTTTATTTATTATCATATTCATTTTGCTTCTATTCTAAAAGTAAAATAAAAGAAAATATGATCTATTTTGGTTTGCTTGAAAACCAATTAAAATTTGTTGATGTCATATTTCTTTCTCCCTTTCTTCACTTTTTTTTTGTAATGGAAAGTCAAAGAAACCATGATATTTGAAGGGGTTTTTATTTCTTTTTTTTCCCCTACTGTAGCAGAGGCTGGGCAGAGGCCCCTGCTGGACCTCCCACAGGAGGGGCCAGATTGGGGAAAATGCACCTGGCAGGCATTGGCTGCAAGCCCCAAAGGAAAAAAAAACTTATCCAGCCAGGTCCAGGAGCACCACACCACCCTGTACACGGTGGGAAGCTGCCAGGAGACTTGGACTTCACTCAATGGAGGCAGAGCAAGCAACGCTGCCCCGGTGCTCCAGGGGAGCTTTTGGGAAGGGAACTTGCCCAGCAGGGGCTGGGGAAACCAGGCTTCTTGGGAAATGCCGGGGGTGGAACTCACCTGGCAGGGTCCCAAGCAGGTGGGGCTTCTCCAGCATGCTGGGCAAGAGAGCAGAGGCCACACACCTGCCCAGGGAGCATGTGCCCTAAGGGCCCATTCTGATTGGCTCAGAGGGAAATCCTGGGAAGTTTAAAGGGAGAACACCAAGCAAGACTTGGCATTGGGTGTGAAAGAAAAGGGGACACTGCAGCCAGACTAAGAGGAGGATCCTGCCACAGCCAAGATCCAGTGAGCTGAACCCTTGTGGGATGCCAAGGAGACTGTGACTATGAGTGAGGCACCAACCCAACCTACCATCCAGATAAGTGAAGCCAGATGGCAGGGTGCTTTTGGGTGGCCCACTGGCCAGGAGATGGGGCACCAGAAAAAGAAGTACCCCAGAGAGAGAGAGAGAGAGAATAATAAACCCTCAGGAAAGAGGGTGAGAGGGGACACTGACAGCAGCTTGCCTGGATAGACCCAGGTAAAGAAGGGATTTGCCCAAAGGAACTGAGTAAAAGAGCCCATTGGCTCAGGGGAACTGCAAATAATGAAGCCGATAGTGAAACACAGCCACAACCTCTCATGAAGCCCACAGCCAACCAGGCTGAAGAGGATCCAAGAACTGGCGAGTCTCACTCAATACCAACAGGAAGAAACAACTTGTCACCTGAGAGGAAAGGGCCAGCATGTAGGGGTGGTGGAGCCCTGTGGAAGACCAACCTCACCCATACAATCATCACTCAAGATACCATCTAAACTCCCAACAAATAACCTAACATCAAAGACGTGGCAGGTGAGAGGGAGGAAGAATGAGATAGAGGTTCCCGAGATTCCAATGGGACAAAGAGCAGCACGTAAGCCCACCCACTCACACCCACTCTAACTTTTCAAAGCTTCTTTTAATTTGAAAAAGGAGAAGAAAATGAAACAAATATCAGAAGTTGAAAATGTTTTGAAAAGTTTCCACTGATTAGAACTGTACATTTACATTTGTTTTTATTTTTGCAGTTCTGTAACTTTTCCAAAGTGTGGAGAAGTTATGACTTTTTATTTTTTCAGTGTCAAAAAGGAAAGGAAAGAAACAGAGGACAATAAAATTCCAAATATTCTAAAAATATTTTTCTAATCTGAATCTTATATTAGAAGAACTTTGAAACCTCAAATAATTTTTTGGAAAATTTTCCAAATATTTAAAAAATATTTAGATTTCATAGACATTAGGGGCTGGAAGGGACCTGAAGAGATCATCAGGTCCAGCCCCTCCGCCATAGCTGGGAAGTCAGCTGGGATGAAGTGACCCCAGCAAGAAATAAATCCAGTTGTTTTTTTGAAGGAATCCAGAGTAGGTGCTTGCACCACCTCTGGGAGGAGTTTATTCCAGATCCTGGCCACATGCACCGTAAAGAACTTTTTTCCAATATCCAGTCTAAATTGGCCTTCCTGGAGTTTATGGCCATTAGACCTTATTATCCCTTGGAGATCTCTGCTGAACAGATGTTCTCCCAGGCCCTGATGTACCCCTCTTATGAAGCTGTAGGCTGCCACCAAATCCCCCCCGAGCCTTCTCTTCTCCAGACTGAAAAGTCCCAAGTCCCTCAGCCTCTCCTCGTACAACCTTCCCTCCAGGCCTTGGATCATACAAGTGGTTCTCCTCTGGACTCTCTCAAGCTTCTCCACATCCTTCCTGAAATGGGGGGCCCAATACTGGATGCAGTACTTCAGCTGTGGTCCCACAAGGGCTGAGTAAAGCAGGAGGATGACTTCCCTGGTTTTGCTTGAGATACATAGGTGGATGCATGCCAGAGCTTGGTTCTAATCTGAATATTGTTCTAATCTGAATCTTACATTAGAAGAAGAACTTTGAAACCTCAAATTATTTTTTGGAAAATTCTTTTTTTCAATTTTTAGATCACTCCAGACCTTATCCTTAGCTAAAGCAAATGAACATAGCTCTGACTTTAATTAAGATATGCTGACCTGTACCAAATGAGGAGAAGGTAATGCATAACTCCTCTACAACCTTATTTCCAACTTTGGAAGAGCTTGTACACTACTAATTTAACCCACATAAAGTGTTTGGATGAAAAATAGGAATTTATTGAATAAGTTTACAAACACATTAAGGACTAGGATGACTGCCCTTTCTATTAAGCACCATAGCTTGGCTAAAAAAATGAAATAACATACAAAAGCAGGACAAAATATAGGAACTGTCTTACAAGGATAAGTTTTTGGGAAGTCCAATGTAATAATATCAGTCTTTTTTGATTAGATTAATGTGTCAAACTATTGTCCTCTTACTCTGTGATGAAGATCAGTATAACACCCTGATGAGATGCTTAGAACAGATTAATATTGTCAGGCATTTTTTAATCCGCCATACATCTACAAGTCAAAATAATTGTTCTATGACCCACCATATCCGCAAGCCCTTCCAGATGTTGTGGTTTAGGTCACAGGACACATTTTAGCTATTCTGTAGGCTACGAGTCATTAAAGAAGGCTAGTGACTACAGCATATAGGGCTAGTATTAATAGGGTTGCAGGCCCTTTCCTTCTCCTTCCAGATACTCAGCACTCAACTCAGGGCACAGGGAAATATTCTGTCAGTGGGTTGTGAAGCTACAAACACAAGTATGCTTCCCAGCCTGGGTGCCAAGGTTGGTCCACAGTGGGGTGAGGGAATTACTCTAGGATTTTGTGATAGGGACAGTAGACTGAGGGGGGGGAAAAAACCCCAAACTATTCTTTCACATCCTTCCCTGTATTCCAACTGAGTTTCAGCAACAGTAATTCTTTGCATCTTTCATCCACTATGAATAGACCCATCACAATCTACTTTTAGGTCATGCCTGATTGACTGAGTATGCTGGAGTAGACAATAGTTGACAGATTCTTCCCCTCAACTTTTCCTCCAGAAGGCCATACATTTAACTGAAAATAAAATATTAAATTTATGGTATTGACACAAACTCAATACAAATTAAAGCAATGAGAGGACATATATAACATACAGGCTGTATGCCTGGGTTCTTGTCCAAGCTCCAGTTATGTTTGTCCATTTTATCTAATGACATTTTAATACAAAACACATGGACAGCAACAGGAGTAGAACCTAGAGCTCTCCCTCTCTCAGGGCAGTGCCCACCTCAATGGGTCAGAGAATCACTTAATGCCTCTCATTTGCTCTTAATCTTGTTCTGTCCCCATGAATACTTTACTCTTGGCTGCCCTTTCACACAAGTTTAGTAAAAAAGGGAGAATTCTCCCATCCCTGACAAGCCCAGAGCCTAGTTAGGGACATAAGAGGGACATACTCCATTAGGGGCATACTCCAGAGACATAAGAGATGTGAAGTTAAGAGACATAAGAGATTGAAGCTGAGATGAACCCTAGAACCCAGTTCTACATCCTGAGCAAGTGCAAGAGCTACTAGAATAGTGTGCAAAAGGAAGGCTCCATTACTGCTACTACCACCTTCTCGCTGATAGGGTTTTGGGGATTTGTACAGTTTCCTAGTTGCAGCTGGATCAAAACAAATCATAAGTGGAGATACATGCCTAAGTAGGTATCCTGGATCATTTCTGAGCATATACAGCTGGCCATGATAAATGGTCCAAAATCAATCAAATCAAAGGACAAATGCTAAGTTCTGCATTTGGGATGAAACAAATGCATGCACAACTATGAATTGGAGAAGTGACTGGCTAGGAGGCAGTACTATAGAAAAGGATCTGGGGGGGTTATGGGCGGAGGGACCCGGCGCAGCTGAGCCGGATCCAGAGGGGGAGCCCCCCGGGTCCCATATAGCTGAGTCGGTAGGGAGCCACGCAGTGCGAACAGAGCGCACAAACAGGGAGGGCTAGGGAGGGGACTGTCTCCCCAGGCCAGGGAGCACCCCCAGGGCTGACCCTTGGGGAGCAGGCTCCAGCAGCAGTGGATCCCCCCAGTGGGGGAGCGTAGGGGGCGGAACTGCCGGCAGGGACTTCTGGGTAGACCGGGGCGCCTGATTGGCTGTTGGAACAGGGGCGGGTAATTCAAACCACGGGCTTTAAAGCCGCGGGGTGACGTAGTTCCCAGCACTCGGGAACCAGCAGCGGGAAGGAGAGGAGTCAGGCACACGCGTGTCCCGCACGCACGTGTGTCCCCTTAACCAACTGACTGACTGAAGGAGGCGGCGGCAGCAGCAGCAGCAGAGG
>NW_005841898.1:2223072-2223455 GCF_000455745.1 Alligator sinensis | reverse complement strand
GCGGAGGGGGAGCCCCCGGGGTCCAATATAGCGGAGCCGGTAGGGAGCCGTGCTCCCGAGCCACGCAGCGCAAACAGAGTGTGCAAACAGGCGCGCTCTGTGAGAGCGCGCCGGCGTTTGCGCAGGCATTCGTGCCGGCAGGTGGGCCAGGAGGGCCAGGAGTGAGATTCCTGTACAGGTAGGGAGTAGACACCACACAGGTCTACAAACAGCAGCTTAGAATGGTGTCTACGAGGAGTGCTGCTAGGGCCTCTGCCCAGGGGGACAAGGCTAACCGGGGCTGGTCTGAGGCCTCCACCCAGACTGAACCCATGGGGGAGCTGATGTCCCCCTACCTCCTGGCCTGTGGGGTATCCCCAGCAGGGTCGGTCGGGGCAGAGACT
>NW_005841898.1:2222408-2222746 GCF_000455745.1 Alligator sinensis | reverse complement strand
TGAACAGGTCAAGAGATCCAAGAGGACCCAGAGGAGGAGGTGACGAGTGCTCGTCATAGGCGACTCCATCCTGAGAGGTATGGAGGGGCCCATCTTTCGCCAGGACCCCTCAGCATGAGAGATATGCTGCCTCCCTGGAGCAAAGATTTCGGATGTGACGGAGGTAATCCAGGCCAGGATCAAGCCCACCGATTACTACCCCATGGTCCTAGTTCATGTGGGTACTAATGATGCAGCCAGGAGAACCCCTGATCACCTGATGGTGGACTACAGTGCTCTGGGTGGCGTGCTGAAGGAGTTCGGTGCACAGGTGGTATTCTCTTCCATCCTACCAGTGA
>NW_005841898.1:2217366-2219291 GCF_000455745.1 Alligator sinensis | reverse complement strand
CCTGCTTATGCAGGGGGTCGGACTCGATGATCTATTGAGGTCTCTTCCGACCCTAACATCTATGAATCTATGAATCTATGACTGTCACTTGCAAATCAAGGAAAGTAATTCTCCCACTCCATGAGAACTCACATGGAGAACTACATGCAGTTTTGGGCTTCTCACTTCAAGAAAGATGTGGACAAGTTGGAAAAAGTCCAAAGGAGAGCAACAAAAATGATTAGAGGCTTGGGAAATATGATTTATGAGGAAAGGCTGAATGAACTAGGATTGTTTATTCTGGTGAACAGAAGATTGAGGGGGGATTTGACAGCAGTCTTCAAATACCTGAAGTGTAATTATGAACAAGATGGAGATGGACTATTCCCTGTGGCTGCAGAGGACTGGACCAGGAGCAATGGTCTCAAATTGCAGCAAGGGACATCTAGGTTGGTTCCTAGGAACAACTTCCTGATCCTGGAGATGGTTAAGCATTGGAACACGCTTCCCAGAATGGCTGTAGAGTCTCTGTCCCTGGGTGTTTTTAATAGCCAGTTGGACAGACATTGGAATGGGATATTTGAGCCAGGGATGACCCTGATGGGCGTGTCCACATGAGAGCTCATGTGTCCCTTGCCCTACCCCAAATCCTTTGAGGCGGGGCAACAGGCATGTGTGGGATATCCAGGGGTCTAAAAAAAGTGAAGTTTAAAAAAGCGGTGCAGGGCACAGTCCCTGACCATGCCCTGAGGCAACCGGAGGCTGGATCCTCCATAGAGATGCTCTGGCTGCCAGAGTGACTCTATGGTTACCCTCGCCCTGGTGCTGAAACCCCAACCCTGCCCCCCACCCCATACTTAAACAAAACAAAACAAAACAAAAAACCGGCACTTACAGGCAGTTGGAGCTGCTGTTCAGCTGCCTGGGGCCCTGCTCACACAATGCGGGGCAGGCTGACAGCCCCAGCATCCCCAGCCTGAGCTTTCCTGCCCTGCACTGTCTTCTATGGGGGGCTCTGCCAGGAGGCTTCTAAGGTAAACAGAAGCTTTTTTTCCCATTTCTTTCTGTTCTTTTTCTGGGTTTTTTTGGTGGGGATGAACCCTTTGTGTGGGGGACGAACCCCCTGTTGGGGGGGTGAATCCCCTGTTGGGGGGATGTAGCCCTTGTATGGGGGCTGAACCCCTTGTGTAGGGGCTGAACCCCATGTTGGGGGGGTCTGTACTCCTTGTGTGGGGGCCAAACCCCCTATTGGGGGGCCAAATCCCCTTGTGTGGGGGACGAACCCCCTGTTGGGGGGGTGTAGCCCTTGTGTGGGGGCTGAACCCTCTGTTGGGGGGGTCATAGCCCTTGTGTGGGGGATGAACCCTCTGTTGGGGGGGCCATAGCCCTTGTGTGGGGGATGAACCCTTTGTGTGGGGGCCCTCGCCCTGTGGGAGGGCAGCAAAATATGTATTCATGAATTCATGAAACCTGTATTTAGAGTTCACTTTATTATTATGATAAGAGGCTTGCTTTAACACTGTAGATATAGCAATAAAACATTGTCCAACTGATCACTGTCTCTGTCTCACTCTCTCTCTCTCTCTCTTTATAGTGGTCTTTTGTTTTACTTGTGGAGGAACATGGATTTGGGGGTATTTTAGAGAGTGATTTTGGGGTGTTTTTTATTAGGGATTTTTCAGTTTTCCAATAGGGAACACCAGAATTTCTGCTATCGAGGCTAGTGACAGGACCCTGCTTGCTCAGAGCTGGCACCTTGGACCCATCTGGCTGTGGCTGACCTCCTGGCCAAATGGGGCCAGGAGGACATGCTTTGACAGTTCAAAGCAGGCCACCACAACCAGAACATCTTCCGGGTGATAGCTGCCCAGTTGACCAGGCAGGGGGCGCAAATGGCAGTAGTGCCACACAAAGGCCAACTCTGCAGCCACAGTCCACTGGCAGGC
>NW_005841898.1:2209599-2217146 GCF_000455745.1 Alligator sinensis | reverse complement strand
TGCTGCATGGAATAGTGGGTGCAGGGAACTCTCAGGGCTGCTTCAGCAGTCCAGCTGGCACATGGGGTAGTGTCCACAGGTACCAATTGGCTGAGCCCCAGAAGCTCCTGAGAGCTAGTATCCCTGAGTTACTTGCCAAGGCAGATTTTTATACTGCTGGGGACAGGACAGGGCAGCTTTTTATACTGCTGGGGACAGCACAGGTGCTGGCCCTGGGCTCTAGCTCCCCCTGGCTGAAGATCTGGGAGGAGCCAGGCAGGGTTATTTTTCCCCAAGTGGCTCAATTTGCTCTGCAACAAAGTGCATGTCCGAGCATGTGTGCTGAGGCAAAAAGCCCCGGCTCAAATTTGCACCACTTCTATTTGAGCTGCTGCATCCATGAACTTCTATTTGTTAATTTGGTAGAATAAGGAGTTTGTGATGATGCGATCATGTTCTGAACAACTGCTTAAGAAAAGAATTCCATTTGAATTGACTTTCCCTGCCTCATCCTTTCTGAGTATTCTTCTCCAGAGTCCTGGCTCACTGTAGTACTGAAATCACCAAGAATGATCTTATCTTCTTCAGGAAAAGATGACAGGACTTGATTGACTTTGGAACAGAATTCTTCTTTTGTTTCATCATCTGCATTAAGGGTCAAGGCATATGCACTGGTGACTACTGTATGTTGTCTTGCTTGTTGATGCTAACTGGACATTCCAGCATCTGAGTAACAGTCTTGCTCTTGACAGAAAAAACAATGCCATGTAGCTGTATCTTATTCCTTTTCCCAAAAAAGATGTAGCCACAACTATGTTCTATGAGGTGCACCTCTCCTGCACATTTAGTCTCTGTGGGCATGTCTATACATGCAATTAATGCTATTTGGGTTTACTGCACAGTAATACCTGCTCAGTAAACCAGCCCTGGGCAGACATCTACACATGCAGACATTTGAGAGCAGGTTTACTGCTTATGGAACTAGCCTGCTCCAGGCTGCATTCTGCCCTGCTCTGCCCCACCGGCAGAAGCCAGGGGGAGCTGGAGGCTCTGGCCAGAGCCGCCTGGGTGCCAGGGGGACTCTTTAAATGGCAGCCCCATGCAGTGCTCCCTGGCCACCTGCTTTTCTGGGCCAGACCTGCAGCGTGCTGGCACAGCCTTCTATAACACTGTCTGCAGAGCCTGTGCCCAGTGTGCAATGGCTACTCCACCTCCAACCCCCAGCAGCAATGACCCCACCATGGGCTTCTGTTTGCTAACATGCTCATCACACTTCAATGCCACAGCAACTGCTGCCTAGCTCAGGTCAGTCTTGATCCTGTCTTCCCCCCTGTGCTGCACAACCACATGGCCAGGATCACTACTCCGTCTGTGGCCCCTTGTCTGTGTGATGACACCAACCAGCCTCTGGGGCATTGCATGGACCCTGGTAGGGATGGTGATGATGCGCACATGGATGCCATCATGGGTGCTGTCCATGAGCTTCTGGGGCTTCAGCCACACTGCCTGTGGGCCTGCCCTGCTAGCCAGAACTGGTGGCTCCATTTCATCCAGTGCACATGGGACAATGAACCGTGGCTGGATTCCTTTCAGATGACCAGGGCCACAGTCAAGGAGCTCCTCAACCAGCTGCACCTGCACCTGGAGTGGCAGCTCACCACCATGCAGCTCTCCCACAGAGACCCAGCTGACCCTCACCCTTCTCAAGCTGGCCATGCCTGCCAGCCTGTGCTACATTAGCCACCTCATTGGGGTGGGCAGGCAACTGCTGGGGGTGACATCCTGGAGGTCTGTGGTGCTCTTCAGGATTTGTTGGGGCACACCATTCTCCAAACCCACAATCGCCTGGGGAGGTGATGGTGGGGTTCCATGCCCTGGGCTTTTCCCACAGTGTATAGAGGCCCTGGATGGGACCCACATCCCTGTCACCTGCCCACTCTGGGAGACTGCTAGTGGTGTTTCCATTTGGTTGTGCTTCAGGCTATGGTGAGCCACCAGGATGCCTTCACTAATGTCAGTGCTGGCTGGGCTGGCAGCATCTATGATGCTCACATCTTCCAGAATTCTGCCCTACCAGCCCTGGTGGAGACTGGGCACTTTGTGCCAGGTGTTTTGGCCCTCCAGCTGAAGTGAATGTTCCAACCCTCCTCATCTGGGACACTGCCTACCTACTCCTGCTATGGCTTATGCAGCCCTACACTGGCCAGCTCAATCCATGCCAGGCACATTTCAACAGGTGCCTGGGCTGGACCCACATGCTGGTGGAGTGCACCTTTGGCCACCTGAAGGGAAGCTGGCACACCCTCACCCTCACCCAAAGCCAAGAAAAGAAATCACTGCAGGCATGAGTTTCTCTGCATTTGAGAGGCCCCTGGCTGCCTAGCTGGAGAGAACTGGCTGTTCAGTAAAGTTCCGCACTGCCTCTCACCTTCCTATGTGCTGTGTGGGGGGAACTCTGGAGGGCAGTGGGGGAACTCAGACAGGCAGGGTGGGGAGATGAGGCAGGGGCAGAGACAGGGAGAGGAGCACCCTCCACCCATATGGGGCCCCTGGCTCCAGGTATGGAGCTTGGGGGCAGGTGGGAAAGCTGGTGTGGGCCTGGGTGGCCATGTTGTTGTCTTCCTCCCTCCCTCCCTCCCAGTGTGAGGCTTACCGGATGGATGTGGCAGTCATCCCTGACAGCCCGAGTCTGTCCCCATACACAGTGATGATATGCAGCTCCTGCCAGGGTCCTCGGGTACAGGGACATGGTGCATGGCTGCCTGGGCAGTGGCCCCCTCTGGGCAGGAACTCGCTCTCATCACAAAGGCTGGTGCCATCTCCGGGCTGTCCTCCTAGGTGAGGCTTCGAACCCAGAGCTGGTGTGGCAGCCACTGGCCCAGGCTCCCAGAGCTGCTGAGTGATGCCAGGGGCAGGGAACATGTTGGGACATGCTTCTGGTGCCCTGACGGGCGCTCCCCTGCAAACAAGTCATCACTGCCAGGCCATGACAGAAGCTCTGGCAGGCCATCCATGCTGGAAAACATGGCATGACTCTGTCCAGGGTCCCAGGGAGTGAGGATGTGGTCTAGCTGCTTCATAATGGGCATAGTCCTGCAGGCAGCTCCTGACTGGCAGATGTGGCCAGTGATGTGGACCCACTGGACTTGCAGGGCCCTAACCTTTATTGAAGCATTGCCACACTAACTGCTTGTGCCTGCAATCCTACATGTGGCCCTCCAGAGCCTTATAGATCTGGGTGTTGGAGTGCCTGCCCCAGGCAAACTGACTCTGGACCTTGGTACTTCCCCACAGTGCAATGAGGTCTGCAGTCTCTGCCTGGGACCAGTTGGGGCCCTGGGATATGGTATGTGGTGTAAGGCAGAACATCAGCATGGCTCCCTTGATGCCCCTTGAGGGTTCCAGCTAACAGTCCAGGCTACTGGGCCTGCACACATGCCTGCAGCACAAAGGCATGGCACATGGGAGGCAGACTGCTTGTGGGGCTGGCCCAGGGTCCACCACCAGGGTCCATGGGGCTGCTGTGGCAAGTATGGGGCCACTGCTGTGGGACCTCATGGCCAGAAGCAAACAGCAGGTGGCGCAGGCCCCAGAGGCATGGCAGACTTTTAAAGGCCAGGGTGAGGCAGGCAAAGAGACATCCCAGGCCAGGGCTGGAGACACTCTGAGCCTGTGCCACTGGGGCAAGCCCAAGGGTGACCCCCTGTTGGTGGGGCTGCCCAGGACAAATTTGCTGCCAGTCAGCATCTACACATGTGCTACTGTGCAGTAACAACTGTGTGGTTAATTTAATATCTGAATGGTGGTAAACTAACTGTGCAGTACACTAATCTACTGCACAGTAAGCACCTGCACTTGTAGATGGTGACACTTTGCTGTGCAGTAAATTAGTGTAGTGTATGGTAAAGTGTCTTGTGTAGACACACCCAGTAAGTACAACAATGTCAGTATCAAACTGTCTGAGTTGCCATGAGTGCTGTCCTTCGCTTCAGTTGGCCACTGTTGGAGATGTCTATCAGGGTGCAGATATTTCAGTTTGGAAAATTCATTACTCCTGGAAGTGGTTTTACAGGCAGCTGAAATGAGACAGACTTATTTAGGGTACCTTTTGTAGCCCCATCCCCATATGGGGTGAGCAGAGCGGACCCTAAATAGGCTTGCTCAGTCATGATTGCAGCTGCCAAATTGCACACCTGTCTCAGCTCCAAGTACAAAACGACCATCATACAATCGTCACTTCCATGAAGGTCCATGACCAGAGGCTTCTGGTAATCACCAGTACCTGCCCGTTTGCTATGCATCTATCAGTGCAGGACTTGCTACTGAAAGAAGATGCCTGTGTGTGTCTTCTTTTAATGTGAGGATGCCATTATGCATCCACAACCATGTGATAATTTGCAGGAAAAAAACCTTAATCCAATGGGAAGGGAAACCTAGACAACTGGAGGTATCTGTTCTGTTGCAGCCTTCATTGCCTTCTGTAGCCATTGTGACATATTCTTGTGAATTATTCATCAACCTGGTCTGCCAGTGAGGACATTGATTTCCATTTTTGGACTGTTATTATTCTGGAAACCTTCCTCTCAACTTTGCCATCAGAAGTACAAAATTCCAGATGGCATTGCTGTTGAGGTCACTGGTAGTGTGTAAGCCTCTCCACCATGTAATGGTTATGATCCATTCTCACCCAATCTATTTTTCTTTCCAGATTAGGCTAAAAATGTTTTGTGTTGATATTTGTTTGCATCCACAATTTATCACAGGCAAACTTAGGCTAGCAACATTGACACCAGATTTTTATCCAGAGATAAAAGCAAGTACATATAAACTGCTACTTCCTTCCTAAATGTGGGTATGTATGAATTGTTCCTTTTTGATAGGTCCTTAGCATGTGGGATTTGTTTTGTGTCGACAAGATAGCACCATCAATAATAAAAGGTCATATTTACCCAATACTCATGTACCAAGGCAAGTTATGTAGTCAGTATTTTATAGCAAGTTTTTGAATATCCTACCTTTCTAATGTCTTGTCCAACTAATAAACTTCCTCTAAGTCAAAGAGTTTGGTTATAGGAAACTGGGGAAAGGGACCATATGTTTTTATTTCAAAATTATTAAGCCTAAATCTTTCAATAAACATAATACATAAATCCTAGAGAGGGAATGACAAAAGATGGGGCAGGTCAGCAGAACTTAAGACAAGCAAGTTGGATTGTATTTCTCTAGTTTTCATCCCTGCTTAACATCATTGAATTATGTTGACAGTACTAATTACGCCCCAATGGCTCAGAACAATTTAAATGAAGAATTTATGTGAAGAAAGTCTCTCCACTAAAAAAGTTCAATAATTAATTACATTATATCAAGAGTAAAAAAAAAAATGAAGCCTGCACTTTGGGCAGGCCAGCAGCAGCAGATTTTTTTTGGCAGCTAAAGCAGCATCAAGATTAAGTTATTTTGTATAGCAGCAAAGTCATGCGAGCCTAAAATATCTCATCATCTCCCAGGACATCTCACTTTCTGTCTAGCACAACTTCATCATTAGCCCCTTTGCCAAGATGCTGTTTTTCTAGGACAGTCCCCATACAAAATGAAAGAAGAATTGGAGAAGATCAGCACCAATTTCAGGAAGGCACCTAAGCACATGACTAACTTTAAGCAGGTCTTGATGACATTAACGACAGTAATCAAAGACTTACAAATAACTATGTGCTTAAAACACATAACTTGCCAAAAAAGGAGCTCCAATCAACAATGCAGCCAGAACTCAATGAAGCTAGGACAATATATGCCATCTTTGCCGATCTAAGATGTAAGCCATTTATACTTGTGTACACTATCTAGTTATTACTAGCATTGCTATCCATGGGTCACATACCAGAAACCAAGTTCTGCATCCATGCAGCTATTCATCTTTTAGGGACTATAATTTTCTTAAATGCCAAACCAGTACTTTGAGTGACCAGATGGGCTGAGTTATTAACTAGGTTGGTTATCTGATGGAGGGTAGATATAGCCAGCGAATCAGTTGTTCCTTCTTTTTTCTCTCAGTATTGTAGACTTCAGCAAACAGTTCACAACAGCTATTTTATTGTAACCTATATATTTTATATCCTTGCATTTTTCAATCCTTGAACCATCCCATTGTCTCAGCAGAATTCCTTGGCTTTGCCATTACATCATCCTCATTTGTAATATGCCTAAACGATGATTTGCATACTGACAAGTTTCCAGAGACAGCAGCTGTTGACAAACATTTCGAACATTTTTCCTATTGAATTCTCAATTCATTGAATACACCTGAGCACTACAGTAGTGCACACTACTTACAGTCTAATGGTTACAGTAATTACAGCAACAGGAAAAGATGCATTTCAAAACCCAAGCTGATTTAGTATCATTATGCATTTTTTATCAGTTGTAATGGACAGAAATGGAAGTCACAGACATGTGCTTTCAGGACATCCTTAAGAACTACCAGTCTCTGAGGTAGGGGAAGTACACCAGTGTGCATGGGCAGCAGAAGGCATACAGATAGAAAATACAGGCTAGTGCAGTGCACATTCATACTACCAGACCTTCCTTGCTCTTTATCAAATGCTATCTGGACATTTTCTGTGAAATCCAGGTTGTGCCTTTAAACTATAAAACTTCCTTAATCAGCAAAGCACACACCATGACTACAAACTCAAATGTCTTGCATTCAAAAAAAAAAACCTCATCTAACTTTAACTAGACCAACTGCATGGTTGGAATAAAGTTATAATCCCCCCCAAAATCCTTCACATATTTCCCAGACCATTACAGCAACAACATCCCTCTAACAACGTAAAAACTCTTTTTGAGTGCAAAGATATTTTAGAAAGCTACAATAATTGTGTCTGTTAATTTTGGTATCCAATATATGCTATCTCATTGAGCTCCTCTCTTTTACAACCGAAGATTCATTCTTGTCTTTTTAATCTGCTAATCATTTTTGTTGTTCTCCTATTTCAGACTGGCTGACCTGCTTCACCGGGCTTTAAACTAAGCCCGCTGGGGGACGGGGGCACTACTGCCACTGCTGGCCCGCTGAGCAATCCTTGCAAAGCCAGCAGGTCAAGGCACTTAAGGGAGCCCACCCCTGCCCCAGCCCTGGAAAAATCTGTGGGCAAGGAAGGAGCCCCCCAGGGGGCACTTGCTTGCCTGTACACAAATGCCAGGAGCTTGGGGAATAAGCAGGAGGAACTCATCCTCCTGCTCAATGCAAATAATTATGATGTCATAGGGATAATGGAGACCTGGTGGGACTCCACCCATGACTGGACCACAGGTATAGATGGCTATAACCTGTACAGGAGGGATCGTGTAGAGAAAAGGGGCGGGGGTGTAGCTCTCTATGTTAAGGAAAGCTACACGTCCCTGCAAGCCGATATTGGCGACCAGGGTGGATGGCTGGAGACCCTCCGGGTTATAATCTGTGGGGAACACGGCACAGGGGACACAATGGTGGGATTCTACTACAGACCTCCCACCCAAAGTCCTGAGCTTGACCAGAAGTTTGCCCGGGAACTGGCTGAGGCCGCATG
>NW_005841898.1:2187552-2206029 GCF_000455745.1 Alligator sinensis | reverse complement strand
GCAGGCTCAGGGGTGATCTGATGGCCACCTATAAGTTTATCAGGGGTGACCACCAGTATCTGGGGGAACGTTTGTTCACCAGAGCGCCCCAAGGGATGACGAGGTCGAATGGTCATAAACTACTACAAGACCGTTTCAGGCTGGACATAAGGAAGAATTTCTTTACTGTCCGAGCCCCCAAGGTCTGGAACAGCCTGCCACCGGAGGTGGTTCAAGCGCCTTCATTGAACACCTTCAAGAGCAAACTGGATGCTCATCTTGCTGGGATCCTATGAACCCGGCTGACTTCCTGCCCTTTGGGCAGGGGGCTGGACTCGATGATCTTCCGAGGTCCCTTCCAGCCCTAATGTCTATGAAATCTATGAAATCTATTTGTCCAAGTTTTTCTTAAAATGTGGTGCACCAAATCATCTACTGCACTATCCATAGAGCCTCACGAGTGATTACTAGAGTGGAAGACTCACTTCTCATCACCTCCATATAATGGTCCAGTATCCTTTAGCTTTTTTAGCAATTACATGACATTGTTGATTTACACTAACCTTGTTATCTAATAACAGGTTTTCCTTCTTTTCTGAAGCACTACAGTAATTTTCAATTTTCTTTTTGCGCATTTGCTTGTTCTTCCCTAAATGTAATATTTCTTATTGAATTTTGTTCTACTTGGTTTAGAACATTTTTTTTCCAGTTTAATCCAGGTTGTTCTAATCCTGTCCTCAAAAATGTCCCCAGCTAGGTCCTCCATAAAAAAATCCATCCTCTAAGTAAAGGAAGATATTGAATAGTTTTGGAACAAAGATAGATACTTAAGGAACTCCACTTGACACTTCCTCCCAGTTTGAACTTGAGCTATATGTGACTGCAATCTAAGAATTCTCATTTCAAGTATTCTCCTCCTCCACAACACTAGCTCTTTTACCAAAAAAGGAGATATGTCACATCTGTTTCTAGACCAAGAACACACATGACATACGTGAATCCCTCACTTATTTTTGGTAGTAACTATGGGATCTAACTTGTTCAAGTGGCACACTTTAACTTCTCATTCTTTTGTTTGCCAGCCATAATCCATTCTTTGCATTCAAACTGGCCAAGAATTATAGGCTCTTTGGGCAGAGTCATTCCCCTTGAAATGATAATAAAGCAGGAAATACACACTATGTGAATAATAAATAATGATGTTATTCGAGACCTCAAGAACAACTTGTGTTTTGCCAAGCTATAATCACTATTTAAACTCCTCTCACATGGTGAATGCCACTATGCAGGTAATACAAGGTAGTAAAGAGAAGGCTAATCTCCCACCAGACTCCCTGGTAATTGCAATAGCAAACTAGATGTAAACCCAGAAAAGGGGAGCTGACAGCGAGATTCTGTTGCTGGAGAAATTCACTGCAGAGTTAACAATACTGTAAACCTCAAACCTGAAATCAAGCCCAATACTTAAGTGGAGATTGAGTGTACATACAGTGAGGTTGACAGTATTCCACGTAGAGACAAATTATCAGATTAGGAAGCACTATGAATGAGACAATGTATTTTTGAAATTGGATGATATTTTAAAAGTTTAGAGAACTGGATGACTGAAGGGCTGGATTCATTTCAGGATAAAGAATCCCTCACTATTTAAACCCAGCACATATTCCCCCAGAGATGAAAGGAGCTGAAAGTTGCTACACTCTGCGTGTCTAAATGCAGTAACACACTTTAGTTAATGTGCATGAAATCTAGTACCTCCAGGTGTCGATACATGTGCTCTGGGGTGGAGGGGTGAGGGCTTTAATTAGAGCAGCTGTGAGAGCTACTCTAATTAAAGTACCTGCAGTGTCATGTGTATTCAGCGTCCTGCAATTCAAAATGGCAGAGGGGGCACTTGAATTAAAGCTTGTTCAATTAGTTTTAGTTAAACCACTCCTGACACCATTTTGAAACACAGGGAAGCTGAATAGATGTGAAACAAAAGCTGTTTGAGTGTGTTAATTAATATGCACCACCAGACTTGATTAATCGAGTCTGCTCCAAGTGCTAATTAGCATGTGTCAGAACAGATGCCCGGCACATATATAGCTCCATTGCGAGGTACTAGAAAAATGCACATTTGACTATCTTACTGCTCATTAACTAAAGAGCACAATTTTTAAGTGCTGCTTAATGGTCATTAGCCTATTTTAATGTGCATTTACTAAATAGCACTTTTCGGGCTTCTGTACATGTGCAGAGAGGCTGCTCTGATGCTCTGTAATTACAGCATGTTGGTACAGACTTGGTTAATTGAGTCTGCTGGAGTTTGGTAATTATTGCACTCCAGCAGATTCCAGTGTCATGTGTATCAGTGTCCCTGTGCTGAAAAATGGTGGCAGAGTGCTTTAAATTTGGTTTGACAAACTTTAGGTCAAAAGTGCCCCACTACCATTTTCCAGTTCAGGTACGCTGATACGCATGACACTCCGGGTGCTTTAATTAGTGTGGCTCTCAGAGCTGCACTAATTAAAGTGCTCCCCACCCCCACCTCTTACAGCCCATTTATAAAAGCCCTTTTTTAGTAATGCTTTAATACACATTAAAATAGGCTAATGCGCATTAAAGTGCATGAGTAAATGCACCTGGACTTGGAGGGCTGTTTCATGATCTATGCAAAAATGAATTAATGGCCTTAGCCTGGCTCCTAACTGATGAATTACCACACAACAAAACCATACTTTGAGCCTCAGCAGAAAGCCCAAAATCTGGCCAGGATCTTCCTCACAACTGAAAGAATGTGGTAAAGTACGTTGATGGGTCAAGCATGGAGAATGTTGCATGCTTCCATGCTGTGATCAAGGTAATATATAATATCTCACAAAAGGGACTTTTAGTCCTAAAAATCTGCCTGCTGGCTAGAGGAAAATAGAAGATGTGTGTTTTATTTTCTAGCTAAAGAGAAAACAAACCTTATATGATACAACAATTTGAACTCTTTATGGGCCATGGTTTTCCCATCTGTAAGTCAGAGACCTTTTCACTGAAACCCTTCTTTCATTGAAAACAATTTTTTTTTAAACACCTCATGAGAGTATTCTTAGGTGAAATCTACATATGTTTCCTTGCTGAATAGCATAACTTATCAAATGAGTATCCATTTGCCAAATTAGAATGCAGCTGAATGCCTGTGTATTTTAAATGGCTGGCTGAATATAGAGATCATTTGTTAATGTCCTCTACTAAATTGTTAGCGAGACAGAATTGTACACATTATTTGAGACAGAACATGAATAGTTGAGTTGTTATTCTTCCAGTTATTGTGTGAGGTATATATATTCACAAGTTACTATGTTTCTTGAATCCATTTTTTTTCTCCTCCGAACACTGCATATGGCATAAATACTGAAACAAAGGTTTCAACATCCATACAATTATATGGCTGCAAGGAGGGATGAATCAATAAATGTCAATAAGTGCTTTGCATTAAGTTAATGCCATAAGGCTCCACTAAAACTTTTGTGGGCAAATTCTGTTTTTATTTATAGCCATGAAGACAGTCGGAATATGCTAGCATGACAGAGCACCATTAGGTTTTTAACTATTTTGTTAAATAGTTAGGTTTACAAAAGGCACTCTGGTACTCCGGAGCTTCTCTCATTTAAACCCATTTTATGCTGGTATGACTCCAGTAATGTCGTCATTGGAGTTATTCCCCTTCTCCATTGGTGAAAGGAGCTGAGACCTGGGCCCACAGTGAGTTAGACCTAGTCAAATAAATCATTGTGAATATGTTAGCTGACAGATTTAGCTATCCCATGAATTATTCATGAAATAAGATTAGTAGACCAATCTTAAGGTCTATGATTGTGTGTTATTTGTAGTTACTCACCCAATACATTATTATGCACACCAATTTCAGTTTATGGGCTATTCACAAATTGTTCATTTCTGCTATTCGTTATTCCTAATGTGTGACTGGTTGCCTATTTGATATAGTGTCATTACTACTCTATTATTGGCTGACGTAAACTTTAACAACAAGAAATACACTTGTAAGGTATCAAAAGAACCTGAGTAATTTCAATGCCGACCACCCACTGAAAGCCAATAGGACTTATGTCAGTTAAACACTTCTGAAAGTTTTAACCATAGCAAATAGCGTACTGCCAGTACCAATTTTGGATGAATATTCAGTAATGTTAACATTTATTAAATCTGTTGGAGCCACGGACATTTTCATGAGTAAGCTTCCATTGTCTGAAATGTATAAACTCTGAATATGAATTATACTCTGCAAATAAACAGTGGGGTAAACTCACCATGTTTATTCACAAATATATTCACAGATCAGTTTTGGTATCATACAAACTTCTCTAAAGTTATTTTTAACAACTATGGAATATTATGCTGCAATAAACAAGGCTTTGGTTGTGGCAGACTCTGGACAATTTGCTGAATTGGTTTTCATTGAAGCCTTAATGACCAGGGAAAATCTTAGAACTAAATTCATATCAACAAAAAGCTCTGTTGTGGATGAAGGATTATGATTAGCCTAATCTAAATTAAAATGCAGAACCCCTTTTCCTATCAGTACCAATGTTTTTAATTTATTTCTTAGAAGGGATTATACCAGATATCAGATAAGATTAAAGTAGACACATTTATTCTCCTCACAAACATAGCATGATAAAAACATAGGTAAAAGTCATCTCCATTATAAGATATATTGAGAAAACCTGGTACCGCTCTTTTTTCTATCCACGTGAATTGACTAAGTGAAGGTATAGAGAAATGGACATTTTAGCTGCTCTTAAAGGACAGGGGAGGGACTACTTGGGAACATGCATCAGCCATTACACCACAAGTGTTATATCTTCATAATCCTGCAGCTATAAATTGATTTCTAGACAATGCTATTTAGAGGTTTGTTTTTGGGAATTGGCTTGTAGGCAAAGTAGATATGCATTAGAACAATGGTCCATGGCAACAGCAAGGGTTAAAAGATGTCTAAAAGCCTGGTTGTGATAGTTTCTTCAAGGCCCACTATGTCTGACACAGGCAAGCAGCAAGCGGACACACAGGCTGGGAAACTGAAGACGTGTACCACACTGTTCCATAACATGAGACAAGGGACTCTGCTGTGTTGGCCAGGTCACAGTGCCCAGCTGCAGAGTCCTTGGGATTTCTGGTTTTGGGGAAAAGACCATATTAGAAGACCAGTAAAGCCCAAATTAGGATGTGTGCATGTGATGGGTTTGTGAAACAAAGGAATATGCTGACAGGACAGAACATGGACAGTATGATGACCATAGAGAGACCAATCAGTGATGTTCAAAGATGAAGAGTTATCACAGAGGGAAAAAGATACAAATGGAGGGATTTCAGAACAGCAAAGGGTCCCTGAGAGGAGAACCTGAGGCCACTATGGAGACAGGGCACACCACCAGCCCATCTCACCCCACCCCACTGGGGTAGGGAGGGGAATGGGCTTTGGCCTCCAAACTCCAGGATGCTGACATCTGACATTCAAGAGAGAACTTCAGGGTGAAGCTCATATAATGGCAAGATGTACCTTGACTCTGTGAACCCACGGACTGGTAGATATAGAACTGTTTATATTATTCTTATCTGGTATCACTATGTATCAATAAAATTCACCTATTATATAATGGAGAGGTCATGGTTGGTCTGAGGGTTTGGGTCTGCCTGGAACAATGTATCTGGGTCTAAATCCAGTGCCAACATACAAGGTAGTTAAATCTCTCTAATTTGATCCCTAAAAGATGCATGGTTAAAGTTGGAGAGATTTTCCTACACTTGTATCACTGGAATGTCACACAGATATAACAGTTGCATTATCTCAGTGTGTATGGATATCAGACAAGACTGGTATAACTGTTACATCTGTCTATATCCTGAGTTACTCTTGCCCATCATAGGTTTTGTGATGAGTATGAAATTGTCTTACCACTATAAACATTATTAAGAGTCCATTGAAATACATCCAGTAAAGACTCTTTAAACTCTTATAAATTACTTGACTTTGGAGCAGAAATTAATATCCTACATCAGTGGTTTACAAACTTCCTAAAGTCATGGAATCTGTTCATATCACTTCTTCTGCCATAGAACCCCTAACCTTGGCTTCACAGGCCATTTAAACTGATATGGAGCCAGGCAATCTGGCTCAGTAATGGCGGTGCAATCTGGCTCCTGGTCTACTCCACCATTATCCCCAATCTCTTCATGGAAACCTTGATGAGCTAACATAGAAACCCATGTTTCCACAGAACACAGCTTGAAAACCACTGTTCTATATTATTGCAATTGACAATTAGACAGCGCTCCTGGGGGAAGGCCAGTTTGCCACATGGTTAATTATTTGTATTACCTAAACTGACATAAAACAGTGCTCTCCCTACCCCAAAATAATCAAATTTAGCACTCCCTCCCCCATCATGGGACATCAAATGGATAATCTGGTTTTAACACCTTGAGTGGAGCATCCAAGCTAACCATATTGACAGCTGCCAAATTGCCTAAAGAATATGGATAAGAATGAGAGATGTGGGTGGAGATAGAGATCTGTATATGACACTGAGGACAAACAGAATTGCCTATCAAGTACAAATGCATGCCAACACACAAAAAAATTTAGAGATTATTACAATGAGTCATAAATCCTCATCACTAGCATATAAGTCTCAGAGTTGGGGACCATTTTAAGCAAATGTGGCCCACCAGGCCATTCCATCTGGCCCGCGGGACCCCTAAAAAATTTAGAAAATTAATATTTATCTTCCCCTGGCTCCCTGTCATGTAGCCCTCGAAGGCTTGCCAAAACTCAGTAAGTGGCCCTTTACCCAAAATAATTGCCCGCCCCTGTGGGTTCTAATTCCATCCATGGTTTTTATGACATTTTAACAATGGGCATGGCTGCACAAGCTTTTACACATGCCTAAACTTAATCTGCATTTGCCTAATGCACATTAAGGTGATTTAGGTGCACATCCACATGTGTACATGCTAAGGTGCATGAATGCGGTGTGTGGACCAGGTTGGGACTAAAATTAGTCCCAAGTCAGTCGACATATACAGCATTAATGCACCTTAGCACATCTACATATGCATTAAGGTGCTTTAGCTATTCATGTCTAGATTTGATACCTACTTTTGCAGGTATAGGTGCGAATAACCTAAAATTGCCATTTTTAAGGTGCATTAAGGGTGTATACATGTAGGCCATGACCTTAATGTGCCTTAAAAAGGGAAAATGAACCTTAAATTGGCACATGTAAACACACCCATTGAAATCTAAAGGCTAAACATATGAGGATGGTGATATAAGGGCACTTGTGCTCTTTACGCTCAGGTTACTTGTCAAAAAAACAGGCTAAATCATACCATTAATTCCCATAAATCACTACTGGCTGATGGCAAGTGTGCAATGCTCTTAAACTAATTCCTACTCAGAAAACATGCAAATGAAGCAAGCAAAACAAAACATCATAACTGACAAGAGGCCAAGTAGTAGAAAGCACCTGTAGGTTAAATGACAATGTAGCCCAATTATATACATACTAGAAAACAAATACAATTCATTTAGGTGCTAGCCCCAGTTTTGTGTTTATTGTAACAAACATTACTTTTCTGAATACTGGTTAAGTGTTTAAACTGGTTAAGTGCATAGCAGCCCCATCATCTACTTTGTAATATGATGCCAGTTAACTATAGTAGTCTAGCTAACCGCACAGAAATGGTAAAAAGGAAGAAGCTGTCACAGGGCTGCTACTGGAAGCCTTAAAAAGGATGGGAGCTAGCCAGGATCAAATATTCAAGACTTCTAATAGCCTCTGAAGGACTCTTAGGTCATGTCCAGATGAGCATGGGCATTTGTTTTCCCAGGAACAAGTAGCAGTGGCACACCTTGTGCTGCTGCTAATTGTCCCTGGGGAATGTCCATACTATGTGCACTCTGGCCAACTCTGCTGGCCCCAGCAGCCTTATCTAGGTTTGTGAGAGCCTCTCGGGGCTGCAGCTGTGGCAGAAAGCCTGGCTGACGACTGGCCAGGCTCCATTTTTGAGTGTCACGAGCTATTGCCATGTGTGTCACCCCATTTTTCAGCATGGGTTTTTTGACCCTGGGACATCCCAGGGTCAAACCCCCTTCCCTCCTGTGCTGCAAGGTAGCAGCATGGGGAATGCCTGCATATGCAGTGTGTGGCACAGCAGATGGGTCTGGAGCACCACATACCACATGTCCGCATTCGTCTGGACACAGCCTTAGAGGCCTTGAAAATAAGACACTAATCAGTTTTGACCTTGATAATACAACAGTATTGACAGCACTGGGTGCATACAGTTGTTATATTTAGATAGACCTGAAGGGTACTCAGGTTATATTGGGCAAGAAATGGCGGGCCTCATTTAAATTAATGCACCTCAGGAGGTGAACTAACTTAGATCAGGACCTGGTTAACCTGATCTATCAAATGCTTATACATGTTCAAAGTGCAACCCCTGTGGCTGGGAATTCCCAGCTGCTCACCTGACTCCTGGATGGACATGTTCTTATTCCTACACTGCCCCTTCTCCCCCAACCCTGACTGGGCAATTTTTCCCCCCTGAATCCTGCCTCCCCCGCCAGGCAGACAATACCCCACAGTGGGTTACTGAAATTCAGGGGTAGGTTTATTGCTTTTTGAACCAAAGCATGGTCCTGTCTTTTGGAAATTGCGGGAAGGCAGCTGAGCTTGGATTTCATACGCACTGGCTGCATCTACACAAGACACTGACTGCACAGTTGTTACTCCACAGTCATTTAGTACTTGCCCACACAAGTACTAACTGACTGTGCAATAACCGCAGTTACTGAGCAGTAGCATTTCCAAACAGCTTTTAGGTGACACTGACTGTGCAGTAGCATCGCGTCATGCTTTGTGCCACATGATGCTACTGCGCAGTAGTAATGAGGTACTGCACAGTCAGTATCTTGTGTAGATGCAGCCACTGATACAGTAACAAGCAAAATTCGGAGACTGTTTAACTTCTTTTCCATTCCACCCCTTTTCCTTCCCTTGTGAATTACTGATCCAGCTGGCTTCACTCACCATTCCTAAACCTAGCTATTGCTGCTAGGCCGTGGTGGATTTGAGGTTTTTGTCCTGTTTGCTGGGTACTGCAGCCCACATTAAAGTGGCACTTTCCATTCTACATAGAGAAAGGGTGACACTACCAATTTACTTGAAAAGAAAATGTCACTTAAAGGTCCAACAACTACAATAAATGCCGAAAGGAACCTGAGATCTGAGTGTGCAGCATCAACATACTTTCATGCTAATTTATTTGTACTAATATAGAAACTATTTCTATATATTTAAAATATGCAGGTAACAGCTGACAAAGTAGTAAGCAATAACACTTTCACAGCTGTAAAAAAACAATATGTTATCAGTATAGTTTTAATATCTTGGGCCTGTGCATGCTTCAGCAAAACAGTAAGGGAGTCACCACCACCGTACCTAGACTCCTGGTGGCCCCAGGCAAACTTTTAGTATCTTCACCAGAGATAATGAAAATAATAATCATTATTTTCACCATTTTGGGGCCCCCTTTTTGTCTGGGCCCCAGTCAGCCACACAGTTCCCCCTTGCCTGTGTCCAGCCCTGGGAGTCACAGCTCTAACTCTGAATATTTTGGCTTATGAGACCCTTCACATTCTTGTAGCATAATATAGGGTGCATGTGATATAGTAGAAATATGGCAATTCATCTGCACATAATACTATTCCCAGTGTAAATCTCCCATTACTCCCTTATCTGCACTAGCAGTTGTAGTGAAATTGGATGGGGCCCATTGTTTCTGCTTCTCTTTGTGCTAGACAGTAACTCAGGTCTTGGTTCTTATTTAATTTTGAGGCATTTCTTCCTACTTCCTTAACAAATATTTGATCATGTGACAATTTAATAATAAATACCTCACAAGAAAAAAAGGCTGATCTATGAGCCAGGTCCAAATATGGGGAACACCACTTCAGACTGGTGTGAATTTTGCAGGTGCTGACAGAGACTATTTTACACACATATACAAAGAGAGGCTTATTTCATGACCCAGTGCAGTGAACATTTTCCCCCTTAGCTTAAAAGTGGCTCTAAAATAAACATGCCCTGGTGAATAGAGCCCTTGAATGCCGTTTGTCAGCAGTTTGTTTTTAATCAACATAAGGAATCAATCAAAGTGGGAAAGTTTGATCAAATCAAATTTTTACTTTTCAAATGGAGTTTTAAAGGGAACTGTGCTGCATTTAGATTCTCCCTTGTCTATCCAAGTCTATACCCCAACACAGTCCCAGTCTGTACCAACCCCTCACTCCAGCATGTTTGTTTTTGTAAACCTGTCTTTGGGACATGACATTTTGTTGCTGTTGTCTGGCTGGCTCCCAGTCTCGGCTTAATTTTTCCATGGCATTTTACTATTTTGCACAAAGGCCAGATTCCTGCTTCTTGCCCAGAAATATACAAAGATCATAATTTTTTTACTGCCCATGTCTCAAAATCCAGAGGGAATGAATTATGTGGAAAGAATTAAGCTGGGAAGAATATTTCCCCTGTAAAAACAAAACAAAACAAAAAACCCCTATGAACTGTAGATATTCTCAGCCTCAATGCAACTTAATTCTCATGTGATATAGGGCTAGATCCTCAGCTGTCATCAGTTGGCTTCAACTCCATTGAAGTGAATAGATGATCCTACTTTATGTTAGCCGCGGTTTGGCCCTAAAAGGAAAGAGTTGGTTAAGAATTGTTTTCTAGTTGTGATGATACTGCATTTCAGGCTGCTTTGCTGAGGTATTCACCAAAAGGAGTTGCTGATCTTATCCTTAATTGTTCTGAGAAGTTATTCAAAACCCTCTGGGTACTTACTGCTGTCCCACCTCTGGCTGTAAGGGAAAGAAAATGGTATGTAGACATTATGGTTTAGTTGCTGCTCTGTTGTTTTTCTCCATTTAATGAAAGAGTAATCCAGACAAAATCCAGAATAATTTACTTGGCTTTAAGCAGAACTGACTTTTCTTACTTGCATTGTTCACAGAGGAAAAAACCTGTTAGTCGTTAAATAATACAGGTAGATGGAGGAAAGGCATTAATGGAAAGTTAGTAGCCTAATTTAATCTTTCTGAAAGCCATCTCCAAACAAGTATATGCAATTGAGATAGGGATTTTAAACTATTGAGAGAACCAAGAAATAAATAACACAGAAAACCTTTTTATTATTTGACAAGATTAATGAAATTTTATTATTTGACAGGGTTAATGAAAGGACTCTGAGGTAGTATCCTTTTAAAGTGTCCATAAAGACTCCCATACCAGAATTCTCAATTTGTTTCTAGTGAGGATTTCTGTAGCATTGTAACATACGGAGCCAACGTACAATGGCTGCTGCAGCTGATTAAATACCAAAGCATTTAATCATTCACAAAGGCTTCTCCTTTCTTGTATACTACAAAATAATGGAGAAAATAGCTGTGCTGGTATAATATGTTGTTCAGAAGAATAACAGAAGAAAAAGTAAAGAAGAGAAACAGAGGGTCCAAACCTGCACCTGTTTAATTCAAAGTGTTATTTGATTTTGCATCAGGCTGCTGTTATCATTAATGTTTTTGCTCATGGGGAATAGTTAAGATGGGGTATTTGATGGGTATCTTTCTGAGTAGGTTCCTGGCCCAATGCTATTCGAAAGTCTTATTGATGATCAAAAGAAAACATAAATAACCGCTGTTGGGATTTGCAGATGACACAGATATTTCTGGAGTAGTAAATAATGATGAAGCAAGTCATTATAAATAATGGTGTGGATCGTTTAGCACTCTTGGAACACCACCACGACCTGAAACACAAGGTAGGTATGAGTTGCCAGCATGACATCACATCAAAAAGAATCAATAGGGATTTTGGATATAAACTGGGAAATATCAACTGTGAGTAAGAAATTATAGTACTTTTGTATGCAGCAGGACAGAACTCCCAAGTAGGACAACCTGTTTATCTTGTGTCCACAATTTTAAAGATTATTAGAAAACTGGATAGGGTCCAAAAAAGAGCTACAAGAATGACCCGAGGTCTAGAAAATATGCGTTAAATGAAAGCTAAGTAGTACAATCAATTTAGCTTTAAGTGCAAGTCAAAAGATAACACAGTCTATAAATATATAGACAAATAAATATGTGGTCTATAAATATAAAGAGAGGGACATTATCTGAAGAGCTCTTTATTATGAATCTGGAAGATAAATGCAAAACAGAGGTTAAAAGTTGAGTTTGAAAAAAATCAGATTGGAAGTAAGGTGCAAGTTTTTAGCATTTTAAGTAAGTGTACTTAACATTGAAACTTATCATAGGATGTGCTAGATTCTCTGTCACTTGAAGCTTTTAAATCAATATTGGGTATCATGTTAAAGATACTTTAGTTCAGCCAAAAGTTATTGGCCTTAGTGCAGGAATTATTGAGTGAAATTCAATGGGCCGAGGTATACAGGAGTTTGTGTTAGATTGTCATAATGGTCCACTGTGACCTTAGAAATCTATGCATGTATATAACAAGCCTTATCATCTGGCTGATGCATATAATGGCTTAGGCTTGCTATACTTGCAATGAAGTCAAAATTCTGCTCGACTTTAATTATACTAAGGTTTGGCCCACTATTTCTATTTACTTTCCCCCCATTACATTTCTGGAAAATTATGTTTTATCTATACAACTCAGTTCTGCTTTACTCTGCAGATTTACCCTGCTGTTGGCTGAACCTCAGAAAAGGTCAGAGTTTCAATTAAGATAAGCACCTAACTGTTTGTTTATTTAAATCTTTGGCTAAACCTCTTGAACCTGCAAAACTGGGAGGGAGAACTACAACGGTGTCTGGTAAATTCTGCTTCCAGAAAGACCAAAAGCCTGAGCAAAAAATGGAGTAGTGGTGAGATGCACAAAATTTTTTTTTAAAACCATGTGTGCTTGAAATGGGACTTCATTGGATTTAAGGGGCACATCACGTCCAGATGAGTGCAGATGTGCAGTATGTGGTGCTGCAAACCCATCTGTGGGGGTGTGCATTGCACACATGGCACATGCAGGCATTCCCTTTGCAGCACAGGGAAGGGCGTGGGGCAGGGGTTTTGACACTGGGAGATCCTGATGTCAAAAATACCTGAGCCTTAAAAAAGGAGGGCAGTGCAAGTGGTGGCAGCATGCACCGCTGGAAACCAGAGCCTGGCCAGCTGGAGCCACGCTTTGGCTGCGGCCAGGCTCTGTGCCACTGCACCATTTGCGGGGGATACGTTCTTGAGATGGTGAAATCTGTGAATAAGGCACTGCATTCATGAATGCAGTGCCCCCGGCAGCTGCGGGGGGTGGGGCATGGCTGCGCTAGCAGCACCGGGAGCCTGATGGTGGCAAGCGCGGAGCTCCTGAGGAGCTCCTGCAAGTGTATTTAAGATGTGGGTTCGGCATTTGCGAATATCTGACACCATGAATGTTTGAACCCATGAATAGCGAGGTTTTCCTGTGTATGTGTATATATATATATTTCAATACATGAGGAAGAATGTGGTTTCTGAAGGGAACAGATGATGAAACAGGGTGTTGTTTCTTGTTTCTCTGGATAAGCTAGGGTAACACCAAGAATCAGTAGCCAATATGTAATATCTGATTCTTTTTTTTTTTTTGTAACTATTATTCACTGGGCTTTGTTTGTGATGGTGTAATTTTGATTAATCCTCTTGTTCTAATGCTAGTGCCACCCTTTCTCTAAGGAACATATGGTTTCCACTTCAGTTTTTTTCTCTAACACATTAACCATAGGGTATTTCTAAAAACGAACACCTTGCCAGGTGCTTCTGCATTTGATTAAACTTGTTGACAGTTCTAGATTCACTGTGCCTGTGATATGTAAACTGTCAGCCAGGAAAAAAAAATTAACATACACAAAAAACTACAGACTGCATGTTTGCAGCATGGATGATCATTTTTCCTGGGGTAATAGGCTCCCCTTGGTGAAAGAAATGGCAAATTACTATTAGTTCATATGGCAGAAAATTGCAAATTCAAAGGAAAATAAATATGTTCTTCCATTACTAGAGCTTGCAATTGACTATACGGTAGGAGGGTGTAATACTAATAGGAGACTATTGACAAAACACAAACGTTAAATTACATAATCAATTTAATGCTCTTGGTCTGTTGACAAAAATCTGTTCACTCTTGTCCCTTGTTTCAAAACCTTCAGTATCTCTTCATGTGTTTGTCTGCTTTTTGTTCAAATTTCTTTTTTCATCCAAAAGTGTCCCATGTATGGAACTCTGCAGGAAATATCTGTTGCAGAAACAGCTGCAAAGGTGACAGAATTCTATAGCTATTTTGCCCTTTGAGAGTGGGAGTGACAGTCTTTACAGGTGGCAGAAGAGAGGAACCAAGGGCATTTATATATGTGCTCCCAGAGTGGAGGGGTGGACTGCTTTAATTAGAGCTTCTCTGAGAGCCACTCTGATTAAAGCACCTGGAGCATCTCATGTACCAGTGCCCCCGTAATTGAACGAACTTTCAATAAAGTGCCCCCACCACCATTTTTAAGTACAGGGATGCTGATACACGAGATGCTGGAGGCTTCTGGAGGATGGGAATTATCACACTCCAGCAGATTTGATTAATCAAGTCTGCTCCAACACGCTGTAATTACATCATGTCAGAGCAGCCTTGCTGCTTGTGTATAGTCACCCAACAATGCGGACTTATACTAGAGAAGATTGCAATACTCTCTTGCATTGCTATTGAATTGTATCATGTTACAGGTTTACCATAGCGCAGTGGTTCTCAGTCTTTTTGGACTTGCGGCCCCCCTCACTCCCTGCCAGTGCTCCTCACTCCCGACCTGCAGCTCCATCTCTGCCAGTGCCCCTCATTCCCAACCCACAGCCCCCCACCCTCCCAGCCCTGCCAGTGTCCCTTTAATCCCAACCAATATGCTCTCCCCCAACCTAGTTCTGCTGGTGCCCCTCACTCCCAACCTGCAGCCCCCTGGCCCAGCTGATGCTCCTCATCCCAACACAACCCCCTTGCCCTGCTGGTGTCTCTTACTCCCAGCCTGTAGCCACTGGCCCTGCCGGTGCCCCTCAATCCTAACCCACAGCAGAGAGCGGCATGTGCGGTGGGGGGGCATGGCCACCCAGGCTACCCATGCTTCTGCCCACCCCACCTCCCTACCACAGAAGGTGAACATGGCCCACCCCCCTGGTCTGTTACTCCTCCCACTTCTAGGAGCACAGCTTGTGTGGCGGTCCTGGCAGCAGCAGCAATGAGTTTCGGTGCCCCACTCTGCCCTCCTGTGATGGGTGCTGCTGGCTGGTCTGGCCAGGCTGCAGTCCCATGACCACTGTGAGCACAGAAATTGTGAGTACAGAAATTGGGAGGGGTTATTTGCCCCCCCCCGCCCCTCCAACACAGTGCCTGTGCCACCCCCCAACTTACCTGTGGGGAGTTGTAGGAGCTGCTCTCCACCACCACACATGCACGTGGTGCCCCCTGCTGTATCATCTTCCTCCGCCCCAGCCCCAAGCACCCTCTTGCAGGCTGGAATGCTGCCAGCCTGCAACTGGAAACCCACCAATTTTCTCCTTTAAAGGAGAAAATCCACATTTTTCTGTGAACATGACAGCAGCAGTGGTGGCAAGCTCAGCCCAGCTGACCTCAGAGATCATGACCACATCAGATCCACTGCCCCCTTGGGCCCCCTGAAACCTTCTTGCAGTTCCCCCAAGGGGCCACAGACCCCCAGTTGAGAACTGCTGCCATAGCATACCCTACTATCATTGTATAACTGAAAAAAAATCTCTTTCAATGAAGCTTTGATCTCAACAAAATATTCAGCTATCTAATGTGATAAAGACAGCTGATAAAACATGATAGTAACTGACACAGAACAATCATTTTGCAATAGAAAATTACCTTATTTTCTCACATACGACATGCATCTTTTCTCCAAAAAACAGCTCCCAAAAATTGGGGGGTGTGTATTAAGTGGGGAAGCTCATATTCTTCCCAGGATTCAAACATCCTACTTTGATTTTGGCAGGAGATGTTGCATTATTATTGCTTTACACAACGTTCCACTAATCAAACTAATCTTTCTTATGGCAGTTTTCCTGTCTGCTCGCTGCTGGTGATTTCTCTCTCCTATTTCAGAGCCTTGAAAATTCTTTTGACCTTTTCAAATCATAGATCCATCCATGGAGACCAGTCTTTAGCAGCAACTAGGGTTTCAGCTTTAGTTAAGTAGGGAAGGAAGGGTAAGTCCACTGAAGATTAGGCTGTCACTACTCTATGCAGCTATAACTCTGGACGTTTCTTTCTTCCTTTAATCTCTGTCTATCTCTCTCTCTCAACCAATGTGTATATTGTATTCTGCTGTATGCAAGAAAATATCATAGCAGAATGGGTTAACTTAAAATGCAAGTTTAACACTGCAAATCAATTGGCCAGATTCTGATCTTTGGATTGTATCTATGGTCAGTAGAAGAACAGAAAGAAGCTTTTAATACTGATAATCAAGCCAAAAATGAGACAGATTATTTTGTTTGTTTTGTTAAGATTGAAGTATGAGCCAAATTTGCTTTAGTACCTGACTAGACCTATCTACTGGATGCAGTAGTAGATACTTTTACTTATTCGCAGCATTTGATGTGCAAGTATATCATGAAGGCAACCCCTTGCTCCAGACTTTGTACCTAGAGAACATGCTCCTGCAGCCCAAATCTAGTCTCCTATTTTTGTCCAGTGACATCTTATTAATTTTGCTGTCAGGAAGCACATTACAATGGCAGAGGCAGGGCTGCTTTCTAAATCCTCTTTCCTTTAGTGAACTGGCAGATTGAACAGGAAATTTTTTTGGTGTGTATGTCAGAGCAGGGGATGGGGGTGGTTGTTTGTTTTTGTTCTTGTTTGTTTTTAAAGAAAAATGAGATGAATGGATTTCTCTTTATTTTTATTTTGTAACTATCCTTATTCTCTGTTTTGCATCACTATAACTTTATCTTGTTCTGAAATCTTTAACTGAATAGATCAATGCTACTATTGCACCCTCACTCCTTCCTTGGATAGTGCTAGCAACTTTATTGAGAAAAATGTCCTAACCTCATAGAAAATATCTTTCTCTCTGGTTTGTACTTCAACTGTGTAATATTGGGAACTGTTTTTGCCTATGTTCTTGCCCCACTCTTTATCAACATGCTTATGAGCAATGCTAAAAAGACAGCCAGTAAAGAGCAGGATGTTGAAACTCATCTAATGTTCCATTCTGCTTTATATGTGCCTGTAAGTGTAAAAACATTAGGACATTTTCTAAGCACTGTATTTCTACATTGAAATGCTTTTTTTCTACGGCAGTAGTGCAGTCTCAGGTTTCCAAGAGGAGAAATGGTGTGAAAAAGGAAATTTGTATTTGAGTCTGAATTGAATTTAGTCTCTAATGAAGAATGCATGGCTTTCTACAAGACATGCCCTAGTTCAAGAAGGAGTTATGGCCTGTGCTACAGAGAAAGGCAGACCAGATGATTGCAGTCATCTGTTTTACTCTAAAATTGTGCCCAGTGTTCCCCACCCCCATCTGTTCCTGGTCCCACTGAGGATAACAGCAACACTCTTATTGTCTTCAGTGAAAGCTGAACTGATAGCTCCCTTAGCTGTCATAACTGACACAGAGACTGAAATGCATCTGAAAGGATTTAGATTCAGGGAACTAGTTTTGGCCTGTCTCTGATTATGTAATCTATTAAGCAGAACACTTGAGTATGACTTAAGTTCTGCTTTACTAAAATACCCTATCATCCCCTCTTTCATCTTGAATAATTACCATTCATTTAGACATGGTACATATATTTACACCATACTGATTTAAACTATCATGTGAAATACATGTGTATTAGTAGATTAATCCTATTTGTATTTGCATTACTTAACGGATTGTATGTGTACACCCAATTTCTTCTCATTTAAAAATACTACTTATAACTATAGATGGATATAAATAAAAAATGAATCCATTCCAAAACCCCTTCTGCAGATTGTCAAATTGCTGGATGTTTCATTTAGATTTCTGTGTCAGGTGCAAGGCTTGCAAAGTCACATGTTAACAATTAATTATTTATTAACTAAGCATATGAATGCATTCATGGGTGAAATCTTGGCTCTATTGAAATAACCAGGATCACCCCCATAAACTTTCATAGAGCCAGGATTTCATCCTATGTTATTTATTCTAGCACCTGAAAATCTTACACAAGAATGATTAAGCACCTCAGCTTTTGGATGTCCAACCTGCGATATTAGTGGTCCAAGATCTCACCCCTCTCCCATATGGCAGAAGTTTTTAAACAGTTGCCTTTAAGTTTCTGAAGCTGGGCATGAAGGTGCCCAAAATATTGCCCTGTGTTCATAGAATACATTCTTGACAATTTCAGAAAAGAATGCATCA
>NW_005841898.1:2177686-2187521 GCF_000455745.1 Alligator sinensis | reverse complement strand
TTCCCTATTTGCATGTTGCCTTTTTGTTAGCTTCAGGCACAGACACATGAAACAAGTATATTTGGACTAATGTGCTTTTGGAAAAGTAAAACAATCCCGATGGAGCAACAGTTCAGTGCAGCTACTGCTGCTACCCTCTCAACCTCATAGATTATGCCACTTGTAGTCGCTACACATGTGTGGATCCAAGATCAGAGCTTACTCATTGTGAAAAGACATTTTGCACGCATAGAAAAGAACTTATTTCACAAATGAACAAGCTAACTGTTTGGCTGACTTGAATATCTGAATAATATCCAAAAGAGATTTAATTGAATATTCATTTCACATATCTTTGACTGACTGAGTTATAAATGACTTGATCCCATGAGCAACAGTGGGAATGTATACGGGCATTTAATGAATGAAGTGACAGTTGCTTCCATCAGTATGCTGCATAAAGCAGTAATAGCAAAAGATCAAGGAATTTGGGTTGCATCATAGTGGGCATGTCTACACATGCAATTAATGTGAAGCAATAAACTCCAGTGCTTATTGCTCCCAGTCAGGATTGGGGTGGAGGGTTAGAAAGCTAAAAATGGTTCAGTTAGGGTGCAGGAGCAGAAGTGCAGCCCCGGGACTGACATGAGCAGCTGGGCTTTTCTAGCTCCGGTGCTCTGCTCTAAACAGATGCAGATGTTCATTAGACCAGGCTAATGTGTTTCTGATCTAACTTAGCTTATCTCCTCAGGTGACCTAAGTTAGATCAGGACAGACATTTTTGCCTGGTCTTACCTCCCTGAATGTCTGTACATATCAGCACTTAGATCAGCCTAACCCTAGTGTAACATCTACATGTACTTCTAGAGACAAATCATTTCAGAGAGACATAACCTTTCATAGGTGACAGCCTACTTCATCAGGTATTATGAAAGCTGTTATGAATGGTTTCTTAGTGTCACTACAATCTAGACAGTTAAAGGGATTCAGGCACCACTGAGATCTTCAAAGCCTGCACTCAAGTACAACCTAAATTGGCATGCAGCTACTCAAAACTCAAGAGCACTGAATGATCTATATCTAGCCAAAGCTAGTTGTTCAAACCTGATCCAGTACCTACCTGATTCAGTACCTACCTGATCCAGCAGGCATTCCAAGAAGATGCTTGGAAGTTTGTGGGGGAAGGGAAGGGGTCACATCCAGGAGATGGGAATGGCTAGGTGGTAGAGGTTCTTCCCCCATAATCAGGGGCCAAGTAGTTTGAATACTCACTGGAAAAGTGAAATACTCATGTTTGAATGCATCTCCTCCATAATTTAGAGCATTAATTGGACCCAGATCTCTCACCATTCAGGAGACAGCCTAAACCATTGTGTTGAGATATCTCTTCTGTGGCAGCCATTTGACTTTACATTTAATACTCAAATATTCCTTAGGCCAGTGAGAGATTCTGAAAGATAATTTACTCTGCAGCTGGTGGTTAGGGAAAGTATCTGAGACACCTGAGTTCAAGTACCTACTCCAGTAAATAGTATGCATTTTACAGCAAGTGGGAGAACGTCAGCAACAGGACAGATTGAAAGGCCCATGAAAGACCCATTTTAGAATAGAATATTAGCCCAGAGGTTAGGTCATATTCCTGAGAAGTGGAACACCTGGTTTATGTCTGTATTCTAAGTCATAAAAAGGAAGGAGGTAAGCTTTGTATCCCAAATCTTAGGCAAGTGTTCTAATCACTGAATTGTTATGTATAAGATGGCTGTGTATAGGTACAAGAAAGATGACTATGAATTCAGCTCCATGCTGGGTGCTCCTGGCTGCTGAATGGCCAGAGCTGACGAGGGGAAGCAGGTGGGCAGAGAAATGGAGTCCCCTCACCTCACGGGCCCACACTGGTTCCCTCCAATACCTCAGACTGTGTAGCTGGCGGGGAGGCTTGTGAGATGAAGTGGCTCCATTCCCTGCCCCCTCCCCATCAGCTCTGGCCATTCAGCAGCCAGCTGCTCCCTTCTCTTCCTCCTCCTTGACAACCCAGGGGTTGTCCCTGCCCTCCCACGCAAAAAAAAAACCTGGAGGGAACACAAGTTCCCTAAAGCATTCTGCTTTTGAGTGCCTTAATGTAATACCTGATTTGACCAGGGTTAATTTTTTGTGCAATCGGCCATTTAAAAAGTGCTGTGCAGCTGTGAACATATGTTATGACACTGCTGTAGAGTGCCTTCAGGGGCCAGATTGCTCAAAAAATGTCACTTATTTCTGTGCCCTATGGCTGTGTCCAGATATGCAAGCACATGTGGTTTGTGGCATGCAGGGAATGTTAAAATATATCTCATGCTGCAAATTTGCAACATGGGGCCAAATTTTTCTACCAGGAAATCCCAATAGCAAAAAAAAAGTAGTGGGAAAAATGTGGCATGGTGCATGCAACAGGACTATGCTCCTGAAGACACAGAGGCTTAGTCCTTCTGGGAGACACTCTGGCTGCCAGCCCAAGTGTCTCTGCTTCTCCAGTTGTGCCCCAGCGGGCTCCTCCAACATGCAGGGAACTGGAGTGGGACAATTTGTCCCTACACAGAGTGTAGGTACAGGGCTGTGGCAAAAAGTAGTGGCACAAATTTGTGCCACTGCTATTTTTGCCACTGCAAGTGCACATTTCTTCACATCTGGACGCAGCCTATGATGCTTAAATTATACCCTTGTTGACATATCCTGTTAGGTAGCTAAGGCACTACTATACTGAGCAAAACTCAGGACTGAAGATGCTGGGTCCCTAAAAAAGCCCACAATCCTGAATTGCCTGTGTGGATTGAGACCCTGGAGCACTGAGGCTGAGGGGTACAACTGCAGCACCAGCTCTACAGTACATTAAGCTAGCAAAGTCTGCAGGCCTTGCTGTCACTTGACTTACAGATGCCTTGAAATTGAACTATTTTCTACTGGAATGTTACCATGATTTGAAGAACAATATCAAGGAAGAATTTAAAAACCATCTCTGTCTCTATCTTGTCTCTCTTGAAATGCTGCATTTTGCTGTGTTTAGGAAGGCTACCTATTACCTAAGTACACTTTGCCCATTTTTACCCTGTCCTCCAAGATTAACTCCTCAGTAATTGGTATTTCTTTACATTTTTACTGAGAATGTTCAGCAGCTGACAACAAGAGAATATGTGGAAAGATGATCTATGCTGAAGGAATGACTTTATAATACAGGCATCTCACGTAAACACCCCTCTTTGCTTATTAGAATCAGCCACTACGTCCTTTTATTCTTCTCACTGACATCATGGAAGCAGCTATGCTAGGCAGGGGTTTTTTTAGCAGGTACTAAGCAGAAGGAGCAACCACATTAAAAACATTAGCATTTTGTGCACTAAATTAAGACTGCACTAGAAATGCCACACCTACAAAATCTGCAAAACACCAGATCCTTGTTGCTCTGGGAGCTTATTTGTCAGAAGCATTCAGCAGTGAAAGAGCACAGTGCAGATGCTTTAATTAGGCAGTGTAAGACTTCAGCTTGCATTAGTGTTGATTTTAGCCTCTGGACATGACTTCAACTCTGGCAAATGAAAAAAAACCTATGGGTCTACAACCAAGGTAAAACATGCACCTCTAAGGAAATTACAATCAATTTTACCTTTCAATCATGCAGGCACAAGGCTGGGCAGTGACCAAAAAGCTTCTGAGCAAACTACAGCTAAAATATCAATTTCCCTTCCACTCAAATTGCCTATCAAAGCATGAACAGAGATACAGCAGATAGTGAAAGGACTGAATACCCCCACCCACAGATAAGGTGAGAGATATTTTTTCAATCATAAAATCCCACTTCAGTTGGAAAATAATTTTAATGAGCAACTGTGGCAAAAAAGGAAGCGAAACTTCTGGTTAGATGACAGGTTGAAAATTAGGTAAGCTGCCTCCAGACCTCTTTACTAAGGGTACAAAACTATTTGTGTAGAGCTTATTGAATTCTAAAATTGGTTTACAAGGAGAGACACCACTGACTACATCCTTAGTTAAGAGTTTTACATCCCATTATAAGCTTAATTCAACTGTTCTACTAGTCTGGCTGAACCCAAACCAATTCACCCAAAACTCTACATTCAAAGCCTTAAGCAAATGCAGATTTTTGGAAAGAGGAAATTGAGTAAGGCATTGGTAGGATAAGAAGAGGCAATCATAAAGAGACTTTGTGAAATTCATCTTTTTTGAGACAGAGGGGGCAGAAAGGTCACAGTTAAAAATACTGCAGACAGAAATGCTACATTCATATAGCAACTATCCAGGAAGAAAGTTGCAATGATGTGTGGTGTGCTAATGGTAGAAGCCCAAGACCAGGTACAGAAATACACATATTGCATGGTAGGCATGCAGAAAGTGTTCTACAGCTGTAAATGAACAGACTGTTAGGTCTCATAGGGTGCTGTAAAAATGGTGGATCCCACTCTAGGATTACCTTGGATGGATGTGGTATCAGACTTCAGAGCTGTAGGTCAAAACATCTGTACTACATCCCATTGCAACTCATGGTAGGTCGCATTACTCCAACATCCCGTGGAGCATTGTGGCAGCCTGCTTACCCCGCCCCCCTCGCGGGGTGTCAGTCTAGCCTAGGCCAGAGCTTGTCTTTTTTGCCTGAGCATCCCTGGGCTGTCACTGACAAGAGTCAGCAAAGTACCTGTTTCTAACCCCTTCCTATACTCCTTGTTCCCTCTGGTCTCGTATTGAAAATACCAGCCACTGGTATTGAATATAAGCCACTGTCTGGTATTGAAAATATTTATTTTTAATATTTTTTAATTTAAAAATTAAAAATAATAATGCCTGGTATTAATTTTAAAATATTAATAATATCTGGTATTATCACTCTGTATGCAGATTTAATCTACCCCATCTGGGCATTTGTAAAAATTACAACTTTTGATTACGTGCTGCTTTGATTGTGGACAGCAAGGTGGTCATCTTATAGTGTTGTTTTGAAGTGTTCATATCCAGATCTTGGTCAGTTCAGCTTGACTCACACTTCCCTGACAATGCCCAGGAGTGCAGGGAATACATCTGTGTATCTGCAAGTTGTGCAGCCTGTTATGAGTCTCTGCACAGTTAAGTACACTGTCAAACTCCTTAGTGTGACAACTTTTGTACCATACAGGAGCACAGTAATCTGCTGGGGCCTATACGATTGCAAGTACAGTGGCTCTGAGCATTTTAAAGTTGGCACACCATGTTATGCTAGATAAACATCTTAAAGCAGCTACTCATCCAGAGACATTGCTTCTGATCTTCTGAATGTGATGTTTATAGGTGAGGGAATGGTCTAATGTGATTCCTTGGTAGCTTGGGATATGCTCATAGGGAAGGATGTGGTTGCCTACTCTGATATTCAGTGTGCTCTTGGCTTGACAATTGTTCATGTGGAAGACTGATGATACTGATTTATTGATGCTCCTCACTGATCATGCCTTTCAAACAACTCCCCTGCCTTCCCCCAAACCCTGCACCACTGACCTAGAATGAGGGTATGGAGCCAGGCTTTTAGTTTCCCCTCCTGTTGTTGGGAGTTTATCAGTCTGCAGTACATAGGGTGAGGCCATAAATCTGGGTAATTGTTAATAGATCGCTCCAGCCCTCAAGGTTGCTTTGCTATCCCGAGGGAGGCCCATGTGTTTAACCAGATCCACCTGACACAAACCCCAACCAAAACAGACCCCAATATGCACTGAAAGCTCTTTTTGAGTCCCACAGCTGAGGTGTAGCTGAAAGGCAAATCCGTGCATCCCTACTGGTAATCCATCAGGTGCTGTTTGGCCGAGCTGCTATGAATGAGCACCGCTACCAGTAAGGGGCAGTGGGAAATGAGAATTCTCCCTCGCAAAGCCCCGCTCCCTCCCGTTCTCTCCTCCCACAGAACCAGAGAAGGCTTATGCCTCTGGGCCCTGATGCATGGGTTTCCCAGTCCTCCTGGCTCCCACAGCAGGGAGATGGCACCCAGGTGTCTGGGCTTTCCCAGCTGGGAGGCAGAGCACTGGTGTTCTGCGCTGTGGTCAGCACTGGGTTGTGAACCGCTACGTGGGCTCTGGCCCCAGGTGGAGGTAAGGTTAGTCAGTTCTCAAGTGGTTTTAGAGCATTTACCTAGGACAGAGGTTTTCAACCGGTGGTCTGTGGACCCCCAGAGGTCTGCAAGCTGTGTCTAAGGTGTCCATGAAAGATGACTATGATCAATCAAAAACACGTGAAGACCATCACTTACCATTTAAAGGGGTCCACACCTCCATTTGAAAATGTTTAGGAGTCCACAAATAAAAAAAGCCAATATTCGACAATCTAAAAACTCTTCATTTGTGCCCTAACTACTGGGCAATTATGTTAGGGCAGTAGACATCCTCCCTAACCTCTGTTCCCATCTTTTTTATACATGCTTGTAGGTGCCTACAGAATGGCAGCTGAGTGGTGATCTTGAGGATATCAGTAGTGACTAAATGGTGGATTTAAGTGCCTTCAGAACTTTGGGGGGGTCTAGGCCTTAAAATACTCCCCATAAGATATAGATAATTCTCCCACTCCTCAGGTGGGTGAAACAAGAATAAAACTCATTAACACTGGTGATAAGTGAAGGTTAAACAATACTTAAACAGACATTTTATAGATCTCCATAATACCGACTATTGAACCAGTGTACATCTTACAAAGTTCTCAAAGCCTGATGTATATTTTATATGGTCTACATAACTCTGGTGAGTGAGACAAACTTGATAAAAGCTGCATAAAGCAGAGACAGGATTTTTTAATTCCACATAACCCAATGGAGACATTATAAAGTCAACATAAACCGGTGCAGCCATTGCAAACTTAGAATAGTGTCATGGCATAACTTAGCAACTGCACGTAACCCCAACACCTTAGGCAAATGTTATAACATCCATTTGTCTCCATGTGTACTTTGAAGACTGATTTTTTTTAAGCTCTTACTAGTGTTTTTCTGAAGGCTGCATGCTTTTTGAGATGGCCATTTTTGTATTCAAGGCAGACAGGAAATAGCAGCAGGAGGGAATCACACAGAATTAACTATGTTTACATTATCTCCCTGCTAAACCCCGTGGCACTGCTGAGAAACAAATCTTGCTTGCTTTGCACATACCCAAGCCCAGCAGTTAGGCTATGTAGACAGCTGAGAGGTTCTGAGCATATACCTTGAGAGTGGATGCCCTAAGTATCCAGCTGGGGGCACAGCACCAAATCTAAACTGTCCATGTTGCTTAATCATCAGGCTTACGTACTAGGACTGAGTAGGTGTGTCTACACATGCACTTCAATGTGCAGTAGACTATTTTACTGCTCATTAAAGCATCATGTAAAAAAAATGGCATTACGCTAACATGCAGTAAAATAGTCTACTATGCATTATCACTAAAAAAGCATGCAAATGCACTACTGCGTATTAGCACAGCCTAATGCACATTTAGTACCTTACATTGGAGGTACCAAATTTAACAAGCTTTAGAAAAAGCACATTAATGTATGTGTAGATACATTACACATTGCCAGTAAGTGCCAGTAAGTGCCATTACATAGTGCCAGTAAGTAGCACTCATTTCTTGGTGGTGGTCCCAAGATCAGCAGTGAGACAGTATAGATATGGCCATCAAATATATACCTGGTCTGAGAGGTTGCTCTAACATGTGAACAGGGAAGAACAAGTGGGGAGAGAGAATTGAGGCCTATTGAGAGCTAAATTTATCTTTGTTCACTCTGCATCTCAGCTTAGACTTTAGTGGTATGTTACTGAAATGTTTGAAACAATCTACAGAAATTTATGGGCAAAAATCTTTGAAACGATCCATAGTTTATATTAGGAAAAAATAATTTCTACTAGAGAAAGAGTGGTTTTACCTCAATAAATCTATGATTAAGTACATATGAATAAAATCCTTTAGACAGTAAAAGTGTCTGGAAACTTAAAATCAAGATTCAACTTTACATTAAGAACAAATATTTGAAAGCATGGAAACAAACAATTAAGACCATCCCAGCAATCTTAACTCACTTGTTTGCAATGCTTTTAGACCAGCCAAATATTTGGAGACAGTCTAATCCTAGAGAACCACAGAAATATATTTAATCAGTGACTTTTAGATTATAAACACATATAGTTTACATATAATCCTTGAGAGCTGTAACACTCTTCTCACTGGATGCAGCCTTCATCATTGGTGTTTATATCACAAAATAACTGGCCTTTTTTGGGGATCATGCACAGTTCATAGAACTATATGAATAAAAAAAGTGGAATAGGGACAAGTGAAGGCCATAAATGTCTGGAGGGACATCATTACCATATGTAAACATACTCCTAATCCCTGGTTCTTAATTACAGGACTTCCATAGCAGAGCAGAGTGATAGCAAAAGGCAATATTCATTATTGAGGCAGTAGTGTAGTAAAGAAACATTCTAATCACTACACCCAGTGAGAACATATAAAGTGGGTTTTCTAACTTATGGCTGGAAGTTTATCTTCATTCTGAACTTCTCAAATTCATTCATACAAAACCATCTCCTAGCTAACGAGTAATTTGCAAGGGGCCCAGCCCCCTGCACTGAGCAGGAAAGATAACTGGCATCAGGTGACCCCAGCAAGGTGACTACTAGTCACTTTAGGCTTGTAGTTTTTGTCTCCACCAAATTTAAAGGGCTAGCCACGCAAGGACTGCTGGGAAATAAATTCCATGAGGAGTTAGTAATGCTTAGAATAATAATATTAGAAGGTGCTTCTGAGTAAAAGGGGCTGCTTCTGTGTAGCATGCATCACCACTTAATCACAGCCAGAAGAAGGTTGTTTGGGTGAATTAAATTAGCTTAAAATGGTTAATATTTATATTTCTAAACAGAAGCTTTATTTTAAATTTCTAGGTTACTGTTTGTGTGCTTTATAGAAATAGCAATAGCTGCTGAAATGTTATTTGTATTCTTGAAGCAACTTATAGATTCTTTCCATTCTAATAAAAGTTTACAATGGTAAATGCATTACTACAGTCCTGAGAAGCCAAATGCCCTCCTGTCATTCAGTTTCAACACATATAATATTGTGCTTTTTATAATACTCTCTGAATTTTCTACTGAATTTTTGATAAAGGAGCAACAATTTGAAAATGATCAACCATAGGAATAGGTTTTCAAACTTCCTAGTCTCTTATTCTAGTATTTCCAGGATTTTTACACTGGTTACACATCATTTTGAAACTTTCACCAGATACAATTCTAATAATTAAATTTTTTTTTTTTTTAAAGCAGAAGCAATTAGGCAATCAGGAGGTTTTTACTTGTAAGTACCTCTGTCCCTATCTTTCAATGTAAGAGAAGTAGGGGAGGGAAGGTTCTGGAATAGCCTGATCAGGGTTTTATTTTTTTTTCTGCCTTCACTTCACTTCATAACTAGGTTTAAGCTGCAACTTGAAATGTATAAAAAAGGGATTACAGAAGGGGGCTGGACTTGACTTGATGGCCCAGGAGGTACCTTCCAGTCTCATGTCTTATGTTCTTAAAATGTGCAATATTTAAGGCAAATATGACAGTCTCTTGCTTCCATGAATCCAGAGGTAATGTGTTTTTTATCATCAACTTACCAGAGAGATATAGAGACAGCTGAGAAAGGGACCATTTAGAAGACTGAAAATGAAAAAAAAAGGGATCAAATCGAGCCTAGCCAGAGTCAAAATGATTTTTGTGTACTTTTTTTTTAACCAGCGTTAACAAAATAACTTTTTTTTAACCAGCCCTAACCTGCTTAGTGGCCTATATAAGATGTGCTCTGTCCAGTTTCTTCTGGCTGACTACTTAGAAGGGGAATTCTGTCTG
>NW_005841898.1:2160396-2177676 GCF_000455745.1 Alligator sinensis | reverse complement strand
ATTCTGTCTGTAGGTAAACTTGGCTGGTTTCACTGCATCTTGGGTTTCACCCCCAAGCTTCAAAAGCTACAACCAAAAATGGCACTCTCAGAAGGTCAAGAAAACACTCAGTATTTTGACTTTGACTCAAAGGCCTAAAAAGACAATGGACTTAAAATGATATTAAATGACACCTTGGCGCTGGTGACAAACACTCCAACCCCCCCCCCCCCCCACCCAAAAAGAACCCAAACAAACAAACAACCAAAACAAAACTGGTACAATGCTGTGCCTAACCTGCCAGATTCTCCTTTCATCGTTGGGTACCCATCTGGAAGAGGCATGTCTGAAACTTGTCTGTTGTTTAATCTGTGCTTTGTTCTGCATAAATTGTGCAGTGCTTTGGGGCAAATAGCCAGTCATTGGTGAATCTGCTCTATGCCACTAAGAGAACAGTACTTTAGGTGCTAAATCACTCAGACCTCCTGAGGTGATCACAGATTGTATTTTAAGGCTGTCATCTAGATATGGCAGATTTTGAGATTCTGTTCTGGAAAGGGTAATAGTGTGAGGCTTGAGACCACAGTGAAGCAGTCTTGAAGAGGTCACAAAGGAGGTTGGGGGCACAGTTAATTCAGGAACTATGACCCTTTTATGCTAATTTTGCTTTTATTCAAAAGTGGTTCTGTCCTGTTCTGGAGGTGAGTGTTTCTCTACGTCTCTTTTCTTACATGTGGCCTAGAGTTAGGCACTTTGGTTGCTGACAGATAGGCAGATCCCCACTGTAATTCGTGGAGCGCTCCATGTGTTACAGCAACACCTCCTCCCCCAAATATTTGCTGTTGGGTCAGGGAGGGGTGGGGGATCAAGCTCCACTTTGGAGCCAATCCAGGAGGAGTTGTGTGTCTGCAGCCTCTCTCCCCTACCCCAGCCCCCAACCCCCAACTCTGGCCTGCAATGGAGTGGGGGCAGATGGATTGGAGTCCCCCCAAGGAACCCCCACTCCAGCATAGGTTGGGCAAACCCCAGCCCAGAGCTCCTTCCCCACCCTTCACCCCATCTCATTGTGCAGACAGCATGGGTGGGGGGGCAGGGAGGGGGCTGAGCCACATCAGCCCAGCCCCACCCCAATCATACAGAAGTTAAAGAAGGCACTCTGCTTTGGAGTGCCTTCACCTGAACCTTTCTTTAATGAGGGTTAATTTTTAGTGTGATTGGTCACTTTTAAAGCACTCTATAGCCATGAACTTCTGTCAATGCATGGATGCAGAGCACTTTCAAGGGGCCAATCATATGACAGATGTCACTTCTGTCAATGCCCTTAAATAGATGTTTAGGAATCTAAACATGCTGACTCCCCTCCCCCCCCCAACTCTCAGTAGACTGGAAAATCAGTTTACTTTATTCATATCACTAAATAGGGATTGATATGACTAACATTAGGAGCTCAGATTTGAATATTTTGGCATACATGCTTTGAAATATGATACTCTGTTCAATGTGAAGTCAGAAAGCAGTGGACACCTGCTCTTAGATTACTCAATGGAGAGTCAGGAAATGTACTTCAGTATTGTCTCTGAGCTGTCACATGACTATGAACCACTTATTTTAATATTCTGTGTCTCTTTTCCCATCCAGTCTCTACCTCTCTTGTCTATTTAGAGTGCAAACCCTTTAAGGCTGCAACTGTCTCTTACTATATGTTTATACACTACTTAACAAAATGAGATGTGAGCTCATTTTGGTTCTCTAGGAGCAGCTGGATTACAAATAATGGCAGCAACAAAACAGTAGAAAGCTTAAAAGGGTTAAGTCTGTAATCATGTATTTTTGGATTTTTTCCCAATGAAGGAAGCCCTACATTTGTATTTTTGTCTTAATGGTTCAGAAACGGGAAGGCATTTTCAGGAAGTTTTAAACTGACTTGAAAGATTTATATTCCAGAACCAATAAGGCTGTTGAATATATAATGCACTGCTTTTATTGGCAAAGAAAGCCTGTTTGCTTGTTCGTGCTATAATAATAAAGACTTTTTTTTCCTTATGTTCTGCTGATAGAAGCAAGCTGAATGCATTTTGGGTTCAAAAGCACCCTATTTATAGCCTTGATGCAAAATGATCTCTATTCATTACAATGTCTCATTTGCAGGTTATCATTCTGCACTTCTATGAAAGCTAGTCAGCAGATGTTTTTACCAGTCCTTACTCACTGCATTAGGAAATACACTGGCTCTTCATATGATAACCATTGTAGGCAGAATCAGGGGGGCAAAAACAGCCTTTGTTGAAAACACATGAGATTTTGCAATAGGAAAAGCACCCTGCCTTGAATACCAATGTAATATGTATCATTCAAACCTTTTGTATTTCAAGAAAGAAAAAAACCCATACCAAATGCCATATTATCTAAAACTAACTACATAATATTAGAATATTCAAGTATTTCTTAATATTTTATGCCTTTAAAAAATCCTAAACTGAGGCTTTGTTACTTAGAAGATTTTTGGTACTATACAAATCTCCAAACATCAAAGTGTTTAATTTTTCATTCAGACTGACAGTGAAAAAGATATTATTCTGTTCCCCATTCTTTAAAACTAATTTTCACAATAGTTACTGCAAGTAGCACTGGCTCAACTACAATTTAACACCCAGTTCATTTTTTAAGGCAATGTTACCAATGTGGTTTAATTTTGATGTTGCTGTATAAATATCACTTAAGAAACTGAAACTGTGAGACTTCAACTTACAGAACTAATTTCAAGATTTCTGTGTGTATCAGTGTTGGTGAGTGGGGTGATACATATACACACTGTGGGGGCTATGTTATATGGTGGAAAAAAAATAAACTAACAGCTATAGTTTGGATTCCCAACTGTGGTGGTAAATAAAAAAAAATTAAGAACTGTTTTAAGCTTAAAATCCCAACTCTTAATTTTAAATGAAACTGAAGTAAAATATTTAATGCAGCAATATAGTAAACACTGCCAAAATGTAATTCTGTAAGACTGAACAATACAGGATGATTGCATTACCAATGCATACATTTTCATGCTTAAGTAACAGAAATGAGGGGGTTTTTTGTCCTGAATTTCCTTCAGCAGTCATTCAGCAGCTGTTGGATCCCCCAAAATATAAGATCCATCTTTGTGTTGTGCCAGCAACTTACAATACAAGATGGCAACTTGTGTTTCCAGCCCTTGAAAAGTTCCTGAGTGCTAGATCTTGTCTCACGTTTGTAGGCCTAGACAAGGAGAATTTAGCATTTTGTTAAAAGGGATTTCTCTTCCTAATGGCCACTTTATCTTATTCCCTGTGTTTTACGTTTGATACACTAAGGATAACAATCCATTTGGACTCTTCACTCATGCTTCCATCTCTTTCTCCATATCCTGTAGACGTTCAACACTTGTAGACATTTGAATGATGAAAAATGCTGCAGAATCCATTAAATTTTTTCATCTGTTCCAAAAAGAAAACGTGGGAAGAAGATGCCATGCACTCAAGTTCTTGTTGTATTGGGCCTTATTTGTCTCCACTGAAGCATTCTCAGGTCTTTTTTGGTTCTCAACATTTGATTTCCAGTTACTTTCTTTCATGCTTGTTTTTCACTCTCCTGAGTTCTTCTAGCTGTACTCTTAAAATTACTTGGCTGAATTTGCAATCGATTGCTACTAATGAATTCCTATTTTTCTTTTCCTATTCCTATTTTTTTCAATGAAAATGTTATTTTCTCTGGCATTATAACATGGCCTAAACATTTTAGTAATATGCACTTTGATGGGTTTTTCTCAAGATTCAGAATTATGACAAAAAGGGACAGCATTTCAAAATATTTATCTCATTTACTCAACAAGTTAAAGATCTAGCATCTGGCATTTTTTAATTTCAATTTTAACAAAATAGGGACAACACTTTTACAAAAAATGGTCTCTTTCTTCTTGAACAGTACTGGTTACAACATTCTAAAGCTTTGTTTAAACTAGATTTGTTCAAGTGATTTTTTTTCAGTCACTAGTATATTTTTTACCAGTACTCTTTTAATACTGTACTTAAATATTTAACAGTAATTCACTTTTTAATTTCCCTAAAATAATCATGGTCCAGTGTGAGGAAAGAAAAAGAAAGTTGGAGAGAAATTAATTTTCTTTCTACAGTACCAGGACACACTGATATTCATTCCAGTCCTGGCAATGCTGCAAAGCATGAAACACACACAAACTGGGAAAAGAGAACTGATTTGCTATGGGAAAGATTCAGCTATTAAGGACATTTATCAACTTTTTTTTACTGATTTCTATGTTTTGTTTTGTTTTTTAAGCAAAAACACACTAGTTGGAAGTGCTCTTTCTAACCAGTTAAGTTTATTTAAATTAAAATAATGGTTCTTACCCAAATCTTGATATCCTTGTTCAGTGTTTGGATGAAGTGTTTCAGTGGCTTTAAAGTAAATTCCCACTGAAAGCACGAGTGTGTTAAGGCTTGATTGAAAGCCAATGAAATCAGTAGGAAAAGCTCTTGCTGATTTTAATGGCCTTTGGATCAGACCTTTAAAAGGAGCAAATTCATTTATAGAAAGGTTTGAGGGTATACTTACAAAAGGCAGATTTAGAAGAACTTCCACAGATTTCGTCTCAACTTACAGTGTTCTTGATGATTTTAGTAATCATCAAAGAGTCAACTGACTGAAAAGGAGTACAGTTAAGAAAGTGAAGGCTGGATTCTGCCATTAGACTATTGCCGCAATAAATTTATAGTTAATAGGCTAACAGAAGAGAAATTCCTATAAAACTAGTGTTTTACTAATAACTGCAAACCCCACTAGTCTAGTGAGTCCAGTTTTTTTATGTCTCACAATAGTCTCTCTGATACATTATGTTTCTTTGGTAACAAAATAAACCTCAAGCAATAAAATCTGCCCTTATTGGTGGTAGTGGGGCGGGGGAATGCCATCTTTTTTAGCTAGGCTTGGGCAGCTGAGTCATACTCCACAAAGCCTGTACCCTTTACCATGTTGCCTAAGACTTCTTGGATAAAAATAATAGCTATTTTCATAGTGTTTTGATGGGAATCTCAGGAACCCACATTCACACTCAGTGATGGGGGGAAAACACATGGTACAGTGTAGAGATGAATTACAAAACTGTAAGGGATGCAGGTAGGCCAATAAACATGGACTAATTTTCCTTTAATTCAACCCAGAAACTGAGTTACGACCAAATCCGAAGGAACTGCATGAACCTGCAGATTCAGGGGAACTGAATTGGCCCTAAAATAAACCAAATGTGTAGTTTTTATAAAGTCAATTTAAGTAGTTCCTTAAACATAGGGGGCGGATCTTCAGGTGTTGTAAATTGTCATAATATTATTGAAGTTGATACAGCCATGGCAATTTATACCAGCTGTGAATCTGACCCTCCCCAGCTCAAAATTCTCATTTGAAGCTAACATGTTTGCTAATCTGGAAATGCATTTTCCATTGCATAAGCGCTAGTTAAGAAGATTAATGACTACTTCATAGTTTCAATTAGGCTCCTTTATCACCAAGAAGAAACCAACTGTTTTGATTTCAAAAGCACTGCTTAAGAAAAGACGACCAGGGCTGCATAACACTGACATTTTTATTAGAATTCATTTGTAACAAATGGAACTTGTGTCAGCAAAGAACTGATTTTCATACAGACTTTCTTTCGCCACCAATGTAACGAAGTAAGAAAATAAAAAGCACGCCTTTCATTCTGTAAAACATTTACGCGTACTACTAATTAGAGGTAATTGTATTTTTTTTAACAAGCCATTTTACAGGGTATTTTTAATTTTTTTTTTCAGTCTATGCATCCAAAACAAGAGCCAAGAACACAACTTTGATTATCTTTGTAAAGACACTCCAAGCTTGAATGGCAAAGCCACGTAACAGATGGTTATGACGGGACCTGTCGCCTTCTGATATCTGCCGGAGTATCAGGGCACCAAATAGAAAGAAAAGAAAAAAAGAGAGAGAGGAAATAAAAAAAGGGGGGGGGGGGGAAGGTAGAAAAGGAAAAAAGTAGCTGCATTTTTTGTTGTTGCAAACTTTTTTTTCCTTTTTACATGTTATGTGTTATTTACATACACACAAGTGGATTTTCATAAGCAGTTTCTTACAGATGGGTTCAAGTAATAACATTATTGGGTGTAGAATCAATAGGGCAGTGCATAGTACAAAGGTATAGAAAGTGCAAATCTCCCTAGAGGGCCCCTCCCTTCCCCCAGCCATCCTCTCGGTTGTCTAACCATGCAAATCATTTTAAAAAAAGAGCTAAAATAAAGTTCTGTACAAATCATTTTTATATATTTTGAGTTTTTTCCCATTGTAACTAATTACAAAATTATACATAACTACACATACATAGGTAAATAATAGCACCGTACGGGTTATGCTGATGAAACCAATTCTAAGCTTGGAAGTTTATGGTAAATGCAGATAAAAATGCTTACTCCTTAAAATAATTATAGGATGACTATACATAAGAATACAGGAAGTGGAATGCACATCAATGATGCTAACAGTTATCTTGAGACAACTCCTGAACAGTGAAATTATTAGAACAGCATCAGTCCTATCTGTCTCACAGGTCTTTCCCCCACTTCACTATGTCTCTCTCTCTCTCTCTCTCATATTCCTAGAATTTGCAAAAACTAACTGGAGAGAAAGCTGAGATCTGTTAACAGCTCTGGTGTGCAACTGTCTTCCCTAGTCTATTCTTCAAAAATGGTGCTATTTAATGGTGTGTCTGTCTGACTCCCTATACTTGGCTAAAAGAACGCAACTGCACTACGTAATCTGGCACTTTAATAATTCTTCTAAAGATACAAATCAAAAAGAAAACAAAAGAAACATAGTGCACATTCTTCTCTGGTTCTGATGTAAGTTACAGAATCTCATTCTGAGGTAGCCTTCTATAATACTTTTATTATTATATATATATTTATATTTGTTTTGTATTTTTTTATTTTATTTTATTTTTTTTACAAAAGTGCTCAAATACAATGCTTGCTAGTGTTTGGTCTTTCATATATATCTTTCTGCTAGTGATGGGAAATGTGGAAGAAACAAAAACAATCTGGTAAGTTACACTAACACTGCTGAACTATACCTGGTCATCTTATCTGAAACCTTGAAGAAAGGGTTCCTTTGATATTTGTGCTCTAACACGGTACAAGGCATGACAGAGACCAGGGCTACTGACAATGACTTCCTATAAAGAATCTCAGACAATATTTTGTGCTGTTTAAAGAATGCTTTCTCCCAAATGAGAAATCTAAAGTCTTTTTAGGACGTCCTGAGGACCAAATCTTGCCTTACTCATACAGAAAGTCCCACTGAAAGCAACAGTATCATTCCAAAGGGATTACTGGCATGGGCTAAAATGAGCAGGCATTGGCCCCATATGAACAAAATGATGTATGAGTACTGCTAACAACTACTTCTACTAGTGCAGCCCTACATTTCCTCAATAGTGATACTGTCACCATCAACTCTGAGAGCTAATTTGGAAGGGATCTTAAAGTAGCGGGCTTGTCTGTTGTTGGAATTATGGAGAATTAAAGAGCCCTGACTACCCAAGTGTTCTGGGCTAGGTTTTATTAATATCCCATACTTGGTTAAAAACTAGGAATGCGTATTATTCAAAGTGTTTCTGTACATGTGCTAAAAGGATGATACTTTAATTGAAAAGAGTAATCAATATGAATTAACTAAGGTAAATACAGACAAAAGCAAACTTAAAGAAATGTTATCAAAATAGGCATCAAATATAAGGCACTCTAAATGCAAAATAAAAATAAAAATCAGCATCTTCAATTCATGCTGTGTATGCCACAAAATGTTTCTGATTTAACACAGCAATGTGGGCTTGGCTTTGCCCCATTAGTTATAATAAATGTAAATTTCATAGCACATAATATAGACAATATACTATTGAATACACTTCTTACTCTTTTTGATAGCTAGTATATTACAACATTCTCCCCACCTAAAGGGATATGCACTGTCCTTTCCCTCATGCACACCTCTTATATTTAATGATAATTATTGCACTATAGTGTTACAAATATTGAACTTTATTGGAAGCCTTAGCCACATACTGTCTCTACGTGTTTGTGTGTGTGTGTGTCTGTGCGTGTGTATGTGTGTGTGAGAGAGAGTGTATATATGCGGGGGTAGGAGTGAGGTTCAAATATCACTGATGTGCATTCCTCATTTCCCTTTTAAACAAAAAAGATATGGACTTTGGAAATACAGAGACGTTCAAAACTACTGTATAGCCTGAATGTAGTATGATGGAAAACTTTCCCACCTCTTCAATGAATCCAACTTATGGAAGAACTGATACGTTTCTACGTATTTATGTGTATGTGCGTGTATATCTATCTGTCTGTATCTCTAGCTATATAGAAAGATAGATATGGATAGACAATTATACATATACATATAGAAAGAGAGAGAAGTGTGTGTTTGTGTGTGTGTTTGTGTTAGCAGCAGCTTTATACTTTGCGCCTCCCTGTTGATTCCAAAAGAAACCAAAAAGCCCCACTTTGATTAACTAATTACAATGAATATTTCCTTAAAAAAAAAGAAATTAAACAAAACTGTAAAAGTAATATCTAACAAGAATGTGGTACTGTAGATAAATATAGGACTGCACAAAAATGTGCAAATTTTCAAATTATTTAACATTTCTACAGCAAGATATTACAGATAACAGTTCTACAGCTTAAAAAAATCTACAATTCTGAAACAAAAAAATGAACAGTTATGCAACCTTTTCTTTTAATTCACTTCATTGAATGATAAACTCTTGTTAAAAAAAGGAAAAAGTTTACACAGTTAAAAATGAAGCACAGGTCAGCAGTATCTTTACAATACTAAAAAACTAAATCAAGGACTTTCTTTTTAAACATTCCCCCATTATCCTTAGTGTTGTTATGAGCATTATGGTGGGAAGGGGTGATGTTGAAGCAAAGAGTCCATTTTGTGTTAAGAAGCCAGGTACCGGTCTTTTGACAAACATCTTGCACTGAATTGCAGTACCCTCAAAATTCATCTTTGCAACAATCATGCAATCCTGAACAAGATGGTGGTTCTTTGCAATAATTTCCTCTTCCCTTTAATTTCAACCAATGTTGGAATCCTTGAGGTATCTGTAAATGAGATCCTTCAGATGCCTCACCAGTCAGGATTCTTTTATGATGTTTCAGGTTAGGTTATTAAACTGTGAATTCTTGGTCCACCTGGAATAGTTTTTGTTTTTGTTTTGTTTCATTTTTGTTTTTAATATTCCCACGAATTGGTCTTTAGCTAGGAGTTAAGAAGTACTTCTCAAGCACACTGTATGGCTCAGAAGAGGCTCTCTGGATCTTAAAGGGCCTGCAGTAAAAATCCAGGATGGGACAGGGGTTTTTACGTTGCATAGTGATCAAAGCTGCCCAGATATTCTAGTGCGGCTCGATAGCAGAACTGATATTGATCCTGTGAGGGGAAAAAGAGAGAAAGGAGAAAAGAATAAAAGCTCTTTTTTCTTTTTAATTGTAACAGAGATGAAAACTCTGTGAATGTACCCCCCCATCTCCCCCACAGAACAGTTTAGCAATTGTCTACTGTTGATATCAACACAACACGCTGGATTGAGATATAATAAACAAAGATAGGCTGAGATGCTCATTTAATGCAGTAACATTCTCCTAAGATGGCACCTGCTTATCTGTGAAGAGGATACATGTTTACTGAGTGTTTGCTGTTGTTCTGAATAAATATAAGAGGATTAGCAGGAAGCATTTTTGTCTCGTCCAAGGGGAGCACACTAAAATTTACCTTTTCATTATTTCATACTGTTTGAAAAATGCTAATAAAATTTTCAAACAATGTCTCAGTAGACGTGTCTAATATACTGCAAGATCAGATTCAGGGTTTGATTCTCCCTGGCTGACACACGGACTGATGCATGTATAAGCACCCAGTTAAAAAAGCAGAGCAGAAAAACAGACAAATCCAATCCTGAGTTCATGAACAGTGTGCGCTCCTGGTGGCTGGGGGGGCACGGCTGTGCTGACGGCGGTGGGAGTGTGGTGGCAGGAGCACAGCAGCAGTGAGCAGGGAGCTTCTGCAGATGCAGAAGCACTGTTGGCAGTGGGGTGGGGGGGAAGGGGGTGGCAAGCACCTACCAGGGGTTGGCAACCACCCACAGGCACCGCCGGCAGCGGTGGCAGCAGCCAGCAGGGATTACTGACCACCTGCAGACGCTGCTGGCAGTGTTGGCAGTGGGGTGACAAGTGGCAACCACCCGCAGGTGCCACCAACAGTATTGGTGGTGCCTTTTTGCAGGGGGTGCACCACCATGCTCAGGGGGTGCATGTGCACCCGCATGTACCACCTTGTGTGTCGCCCCTGCCTAAATTAACGAGAGCTTTGTTGCAGTTGTTGAGCTACTTCTGGCCAGTAGCAAAGAATAATGCCTAAGAGAGCAAGGTGTGGCTAAGTGTCCTATTCACATGATGTAAACTGCACATTAGCCAAGTCTCTTCAGGCATGAGCTCTACATTTTGTCTCCCTGCACATCAAAGTAAAGGTGTCACACATGCAGCAATTTATTTTGCACAGGTATAGTGGTCTGTTATAGCAGGATGCAAACATCTTGCACAGATACTCATGTGCTGTGTCCAAGGCTTTGAAGTGAAAAAAAAAATAGTTGTTTCTGAAAGCTCTCCATGAGTCTCCATTTTATATCATTACCATCTTGCAGCCTTTCAGACTTGGGTCTCATTTTACTTATATTACAAATAAAATGGTTTCAGTGACCAACAGACATCTTAGAAGACACCAACTTCAGTTAATCTAATGTGACATTATCAATAGTGACTCCATTTTGGAAGATCCTAGAAGACTAGCCTTGATCTTGTAACATGCTTAAACTTAACTTTAGTAAGTAAATGAATACATTTTAAGGGCACCAGCTGTATGGCTTGCTGGAGGGAGCTCTGAACGCTCAGAACATTGTGGGACTGAGCCCTCAATTTCTGTTCCACGAAAACCCGGGTGAAGTTATCACAGAGTGTGAAACATTCCTTCTTTTAGCCTGGGACTGGAGTGTGCATCATCCACAAATGAGCTGAAATGGAATGAAGGAAGCTACATATGTTGCACAGCTCAGCACTGCCCTTGTCACATGGGCTCCTGGAAGCCTGATTTTTCTATATGCTACATTTATTTCTAGGAACCAATGGGACAGAAAGTAGATATTTTTCATTTTGCTTAATGTACATTCTCTGCAGCAATAATGGTAATGAAAAATAAATGGAGTTTACCCTTCAATTTTCTCACAGTGGGTTACTTGGCTAAGTGATAAGATTTTTAAAATGGTCTAATTTAATTTTATATATAGAATTTAATACACATGTAAAGTGTGTGTGTGTGTGTGTGTGTGTGTCTATAAAATTATTTTCCAATGTTAAAAGTAAGGCTGTTTTTATGTATGTATAGTTTTTAATGAACAGGTTTTGGTTTTTTTTCTTTAGAGGAAAATAACAAATTTTAGGGGAGTGAACATTAAACTTCATAGATGGATTTTAATTGCTAGCATCAGCCAAATAATTGGTATCTAAAAGGCTTTTCCTCGCTTCTCTTCTTTTTCCATGGTCTGATCTGCTGGCTACGGCTAGGTCCCAGACACAATTTAGGGCCTTAATCATATTTAAAGGTGGGACTTAATCACATGCTTAAAGTTTGAATGTTCTTTGTGAATTACCATGGTTCTTGAGGAGAGGCCAAAGAGTTGGTCAACCAGTTCTTCCCAAGACCTCACCCTTATTTGATGGCAGTGCTCGTGTTGCCAGTAAGATTGCTCATTCTAGAGCATCAAAAGGGCATAATGTTTGACTATATTTTTCATGCTAAATGACCACATTTATTTTTAAGTGCGGTCTAGAATCATGAAAATCGTACAGTTTGAATTTCAAACTGCAGGCTATATTATGTTAGTTGATGTATTTGTAGACATAATTCCCCTCTTTGATTATGACTATAGATATTGTGAAAGCAAAGTGCAAAATGTTTCTAAGGGCCTCATTAATTAACATACACAACACACACACACACACAGTAGTCTCCTTACAATGGACATTTCGTATTTTCTAATGTTTAAAATGGAGAATAGCATAACTGCTGCTGTAAATTCACTGCATAAGCTGTATACATGGATGCAGAAATCACAAAGGGAAAGTGAATGTTATACAGTTTTTATAACTTCCTGGCTGTGGATGCTCCCACTTCCTACCACTTGCCATTCCTAACATTTTATCCACCCACACACACACCCTTTTTGACCCTGCCAATGCATATGGATATTGTTCTTCTCACCTCTGTCTGTACCATGGCTGGCCGTTGTGTCCTTAACATTTTGACAGTCTGGAAGATATCTACAACACCCTCATATCTCATTCTTTCCAAAACGATACTCAGGGTTATGAATACTCCAGTCCTCCCAACGCCTGCACTGTTGCGATAAAAGAAGAATGTTAGCTGACAGTTAAAATGTGGAATGAACTGGCTGACTATTCAGATGTGGATGCAAGGTACCAGATGTGCATGGATCTCCATGGGGAAAAGGCCTTATAAATACAAGTGGTGAAAACTATGGCATCATATTCACAAAGAGACTGTTTCCTGGCAAACTTAAGACTATAGTAATGTACTTTAAAATGAAATGTGGAGAGTCAGAAAGTATTTAAGTGATACTGTCTGTTGATCAAGAATGTACAGTGGTTGCATGTGGTAGGAGAAAATGAGAGGTTTTGTTGGCCTTCCAATAATTTAACTGGAACTGACAAATGAGAGACAAGCCTAAATGTAGGTTACCAGTCTGTCCTTATCTCAACCTGTTTTTGTTCTCTTTTTGTACACATATGGCATGACAGATCATTCCCTGTTCTCAGGGCCGCCAAAATATGCAAAAGTCAGAAAGGGACAGAGCACCAGCTTCTGAATTTCTTTGGCTTTATAGTTTAATGCAGAAATTAACATAGGTTTCAATGTTAACATATACAATCATATCTAGCACTCACTGAAGAGTGAGATGATCTGAGGGACCTATGTACGGTATAAGAATACCAAATGATATTGGCTACACTCTCTATATATTTGTATCAAACTGCAAACAACATTCTAAACATAAGAACATAAGAATTACCATTTACTGGGTTAGACCATAGGTCCACTTTGCCCAGTATTGTGTGTTATACAGTGGCAAAGAATAGATGCTAAAAGGGTGAGTGAACTAGGTATGACCAGGATTTTTTCAACTGTGCCTGTCTCACTTGCTGCCTCTCTCATTTAAGGTACAGGAAGTTCTAATTCAGAGGCTGTGGCCCTAACTCCCATGATCAATAGCTATTGATGCCCCTTTCCTCCAAGGATTTGTCCAATCCCTTTTGTGAATCTGGATAAAAAGTGAGGCATGTCGGTAGTCTTTACTCTAACCTCCGTGATGAGCTAAAAGATACTGGCCTAACAATGGACAGTCATTAATCTTTGACTGTTCATTCAGATAAGAACTGTTTGGACTAAAAGATGGCTTCCACTGAGTACAAACCATTTTTTTTTTTGGTTTATAAACTTGTGAGTGTAATAATTTAGCAATCACTTTGAGAGGGCTTTGATAGCTTGATGGACTGATCTGGAGTCACCTGATAAACGTGGTTAAGTTTACAATTGAAAGTGTCTCACACTGGCCATTTTAAAGGATGTTTGGACAGGAGAACAGACAGGTACTGAATGCAGAAGAGGACGAATGCTGGATACCCTACCAGACTCAGACCTAAGCTGAAAGATGTGTGTATTTCTTAGCTAAATGTAAAGTAACTTGGAACCTTTGTAAAAACTATGAGTTATCTATTACACGTCTAGAAAACGTGAACTATATTCCAGACTATTAATGAGCAGGAACTCTGAGACAGGGCAGACTCAATTTATTTGTGTGTCTACAGAGATCATTGTTGGTCCTGGAGATCTAGAGTAGCTGGCCTGTAAGGCCACATTTCTCTGAAGGGGTTAGAGACAGAGACCCTGTGTCCAGCTAGTGTGCCTGAGAGGCCAAGGAAAGAGAAAATCCTGCAGTCTACTCTGACTCAGAAAACTTAAAGCACATGACCTTAGCATGGTGGCACTCGCACACAAAAAGTCTGGTAAATATCCAGCAGGAGGAATTGTAATAATGCTCTGACAGAGTAAAAGCAATATAATACCTATTCAAACAGTATCAAAAGTATTCAACAGTGTACAACAATACCTATTCAAACAATCAGTTTAAAAACTAAAATACAAAAGGATGTGGGTTTTTTTACAGTGTTTGATGGTTTCCAAACAAGGAATTTTTCAAATCCTTATTACTTTAACTATTAAGAACTCTGTAAACCAGCAAGAGGAGGGAATTAATTCATACTGTTGTGCTCTTAAGAAGCAAGAAAACATCTGGAGAGTTAGTTAATGAGGAAAACACTGAATAATATGAAAAAATCTCCACACTTTTAGATCCTAATTAAGCAGCAAGTGTAACGCTTGGGTAAAGGTTGAAGAAAACGGTGGATTCACTTACTCTAGGCTGAAGCTGACAAGCATATTTAAACAGTGTGGTGTCTTTTCATGAAGGGATGTTTAGGATTTCTAAAGAGTCATAACAGTGATGTAAGTGTAAGTTCACAATAGCTCCTGCAGTGTTTAAAGATCAGTCTCATGCATTCAGTTTCAAGTCAAGCAGCGATCTCAGTTCTACTATGACAATGTATATAAGAGCTTGCCATAGAATTCACAGGGCTGTCTGCTTAGTAAATAGTGCAGGGCCTTTGGCAGTATTCCCAAACCCAGATCACTCAGCAGGGATGGGAAGGAAGTTTTCATTAGGCAGATGTAGTAGGGTTTTAACAACTAGGAAAGGGATTCAGAAAAGTATTATCAGGTAGCAGGAGTAGAGAAAATTGTGCGAGACGGAATTATCAGTAAGGGTGTGTTATGATGCACTACTATGTTGTGGAGGTCTTGGATATATACTGAACAAGATACTAACAATGAAGGCTCTCCTAAAAGCACATGGTCATGTGTGATCTCTAAACCATGTATGCCTAGGTGTACATTGTGCGTATATCAAATCTTGCCTTTCAGCAAAAGCCCTTTGCTGACCTAACTGAATTTAATTAATTGTCTGATGAAGTTAGAATGTTTTGAATAATAACACATTGATTTGTTTGTAAAATTCCAAAAAGAACCAAAATCATTCACTTTGTGTTGTGGTACATTGCTGTAAAAGTAAGCAAAGGAAGAAAAAATATAGAAAAGAGAAAATACAAAGAAGGAGGAAGTGGGAAGTTCAAGGGTCAGGAATTCCCTTGCTTTCCTCCCTCCAAAGTAAAACTCTTGAAACTAGATAAGAATGAATGCCCCCTCCCCATTTTCATAAGATATCCATAGATTAGGTTTGATAGCAATGTAGAGATGACCTCTTGTTTCTCCTTGGTCATGGCTACATCATACAGCTGAGTTTGCAGAGCCTACAGCCATAGCTCAGGAATGTGACCTACTTTAACCCTTATCCAGATGATGTTCAGAATGATTCGTTATGCTAAATTAGAGGATGGCCATGTTAACTATTTCACTGCTGAGACAGCATACAACAAAAGAGGAGGATGAACACACTGAAACTGATCTGGTTGCCATTAATGTCATTTCTAGGACTCCTGTGGGCTTCAGTACTGCAGAATCAAGCCCATTATGAAAATCTGCATAATGAACAGCAAGCAGTATTTCCTACGGTGTCATAAGTGGGCAGGTAGTGAGATGTGGGAAGGACCTAGGCTAATTGTTTTGCCACCTGAGCTCAAGTAATGAGTGAAAAAATTGCTTACCACTCCTCTAGCACAGAAATCCTTAAAGTTAGTGAGTATAGAACATGTCTTATCTTGGAGAAACTATACAAGATGACCTTTCATGCTGAGGGAGTTGGCTGATGTGATTGCAGATCTATAGGCCATCATCTTTGAAAACTCATGGCTATCAGGAGAGGTCCCATTTGACTGGAAAAAGGCAAACACAGTGCCCATATTTAAGAAAGGGAAAAAGGAGGATCCAGGGAACTACATACCAGTCAGCCTCACCTCAGTCCCTGGAAAAATCATTGAGCAGATCCTCAAGGAATCCATTTCTAAGAACTTGGAGGAGAAAAGGGTGAGTAGGAACAGTCAGTATGGATTCACCAGGGGCAAGTCATGCCTGGCCACCCTGATTGCCTTCTATGATGAGATGATTGGCTCTGTGGATGTGGCGAGACCAGTGGATATGGTATACCTTGATTTTAGCAAGGCTTTTGATATGGTCTCCCACAACACTTTCCCAGGCAAGCTAAGGAAGTATAGGCTGGATGAATAGACTGTAAGGTGGACAGAAAACTGGCTGCAGCACTGGGCTCAGAGAGTAGTAGTCAATGGCTTGGTGTCTAGCAGGCAGCCAGTATCAAGTGGAGTGCCCCAGGGGTCAGTCCTGGGGCTGGTTTTGTTCAAAGTCTTCATCAGTGACCTAGAAGATGGCACAGAGTACACCCTCAGCAAGTCTGCAGATGACACCAAGCTGGGGGGAGTAGTAGATATGCTGGAGTGTAGGGTTAGGATTCAGAACTAGACAAATTGGAGGACTGGACCAAAAGGAATCTCATGAGGTTTGACAAGGGCAAGTTCAAAGTCCTGCACTTAGGATGGAACAATCCCATGCAGCAGTATAGAATAGGCTGACTGGCTGGGGAGCAGTTCAGCAGAAAAGTATCTGGGGGTTACAGTGAACAATAAGATGAATATGAGCCAGGCCTTAGCTGTGCCCTTGTTGCCAAGAAGGATAACGACATACTGGGTTGCCAGCAGGTTAAGGGAAGTGATTATTCTCTGCTATTCAGCACTGGTGAGGTAACATCTGGAGTACTGTGTTCTGTCACAACCCAAAAGGTGTGATTTTTGTTTTTGTGTGCTTCGGCACTGCTAAATTGTCTCCGCTAAATTATAGCTTCCTTGCACGGTGGAGTTTTCTGCTGCAAAAGAGAACCCCTGAGCAAGGGAGAATTTCCTGCCAATTTGAAGCTTTCTTTGCAGGGTGCATTTCTTTGTTGCAGCACAGAAATGCTCGTTGCAAAGAGTTCCCACCATTTGTATGCTAATTCAAGTCCCATTATTGGCCAGTTCTAAATTATTCACACGTGGCGGCTAGTGATTGGCTTGCTAGCCGTATAAAAGG
>NW_005841898.1:2139247-2160317 GCF_000455745.1 Alligator sinensis | reverse complement strand
AGAACCGGACCCACGGAGCCTAGCAAACTTCGTGTAGCAGAAGGACCCACGGAGCCTAGCAAACTTCGTGTGAGTCCTTGCCGGATGACTCCAGAGCTCTTCTACCCGGGTTCGAGTCCTGCAGGTTTATTTTTCCCGTCGCCGGAACCCTTTGCGACGTACCCTCGTGCCCTGCAGGTTTGAGTTTTGTTTTCTTTTCTGTCTGTAACCGCAACTCAAGCAAGCTTTCCAGCCTGCACCACTGCCATCTCGGTGTAAGTAAACAATCTTTAAAACTACCGATACGCGTCTGTGCCTAATTCCAGCTCGACGGCCTTCCCTCTCCGACCCGGCGTGCCCGGGCTGCTGGCCACAGCCCGCGTGCAGCACGAAAAAGGGCTCGGGTCGCTCCCGGCCTGCACATGTTCAACTTTGGGCCCCCCACTACAGAAAGGATGTGGACAAACTAGAAAGAGTCCAGCAGAGGGCAACAAAAATGGTTTGGGGGCTGGAGAACATGACTTATGAGGAAAGACTGAGAGAATTGGTTTATTTAGTCTAGAAAAGAGGAGACTGCAGGAGGACTTAATAGCAGCCTTCAACTACCTGAAGTGGGGTTCAAAAGAGGATGGAGCTAGACTGTTCTCAGTGGTGACAGATGACAGAACAAGGAGCAATGGTCTCAAGTTGCAGCAAGGGAAGTTTAGGTTAGATATTAGGAAGAATTTTCTAGGATGGCTAGGATGATCTATTTGGGGATGGTCTTGCCTTGAGCTGGGGGTTGGACTAGATGACTTCCTGAGGTTCCTTCCAACTCTAATTTTCTATGATTCTATGATATGCTTCACTGGGCACTATTTTGCATTCCCTGTCTTCTAAAAAGTGTCTGAAGGTCTTTTAAAATCAAAGTAAAGGTGGGATCAAGCCCTCCTTTAGATAATCCAGTGGATCTACCCACTTAAAATTTCTTGCAGAGGGACTGCAGAGGCCATAAATGTTATTAACATGTATTGAAGCAGCGGGCAACTGTGCCATCACAGTTTACCCAAGGGCTGCTTCTGGGTTGGCTAGGTAAGAAGCTTCTCCTTCAATAGTTCTTAAAAAATATATTCCATACTAAGCATCAAGCATGTTTCTTGGCCTTTATGTGGTGAAGAGGGCTTCATTCTGCCTGCAAACAAGACCTTGTAACTGCATTAACTTGTCCACCCTCATTATACAAGCAATACCATTTCATTTCTCAAAAACATAATTTAATATTGCAAAATGAATGTCTAAAATCCTAATGGAATTTACTGAAAGTGATTTATTAAATAAGAGATTATAGAATTTTTTAGCCATCTGTTAGAGACTTTAGAATACTGTAGCCAAAATAAATTGGAATACAATGAAATTTTTAAAAAGTTAGATTATTTTTATATGCTGATCCTTCATGCTGCTGTTGTCCTCAACTAACTTTCAAAGGTCTAAAGGGCATTTTGAACCTCAGAGAGTAGGCCATACATTCTCAGGTCCCAAATGACCAATCAAAAACATGTTTGACTGGAGGCTTCTACTGCACTGAATTTCTTGATGTAACAACCATTGTTCCTATGCCACTGTGGAGCAATGTCTGTTTTAGAGGTAATAATCACCACCAACATAATGACCTTGCTGCTAATTACAAGTCAAAGCAAAATCAGATACATCACTCTGTGGTAAGGCATTTCCTACTGTGTGCTGAATGCAGCAGTGACCAGGGTTGCTTTTACCCTGTGGCAGAGACAATTTGCAAGAGGGGGGCAGGAATCACCTACTTATCTGAGAGCACCGTTAGTGTCAGAGTGGGATTTCATTACAGACCAGAAAGTTTTTTGCATCTCTCAAGTGTAATTTAACACCTTTGCAGTCACAAGATGTTGTCCACCCTGGTCCCCTGCTTTGTGTGGAAGGTTAGGGGGTTATATCTTGTGGTTGTGTCAGGGCTGACTGTGTAATTTTGCTAAACTAAGTTGCTAAGTTAGACAATAGATTTGTGTAGGGGTGGTTGATTGTACTGTATGGTTTAGAGAGAGATGACCCCATGCAGGCAGCTGGATTAGATTATCTATGGAGGTCCCTTCCAGCCCTACTATTCTATGATTCTGTGAACATCATCAAAATAAAGGGGCTAAAAAGAATCTGCATTGCATTGTTTTATCTATTTCTGATAGTTGATTTGTGAAGTTCAATTCACCACTATACTATCTCACTATCTATCTCACTATCTATTTCCAAAGCCAACTTCACAGCCCAAAATATACATCTACTTCAGGGAAAAAGATCAATCTACCACTGAAGGTTTTTTTTACTTACCTACAATGAACAGAGATTGGCCCATCCTGACCAAACTGCTCCTTTGTTTTATGTACTTGGCCTATGAAGTCAATAAATCCCTCTCCAGACTTTGGCACTCCTTGTTCTGGCCAGTCAGTGAACTGGAACTGCCGCACTGTTCGGGACTGGCCATCCTTTATTGAAAGACACACATAGTACACCACAAAAGAGTTTTCCAGCAGCCAAAAATCAGTCAGTCAGCAAAGCAGAGCAGCAATCATGAAAAACATAAATTGGGGTTGGGGGAAAAATATGTAAAGGGCAAAGACGGCTAAGATCATATGCTTTGAATCACAGTGCTGATGAATTTATGTTTTTCCCTTATTATACCACATTGACATGAGTGCAATTAGATTAACCATGACACTGCTCAAATTACTCTCCGCATTAGACAGGATCATTGTCTGACATTTAGATCCTGGCAAAAGAGTTGAAGACAAGGATGTTGTGAGCTACTTAAATAGTAGAGATTTTTTTGGTGGTAGCTTTTATGTAAACTGCTGGATTTATAGCCCAGGATACTAACTCTCTACCTCTATGAAACAGGGATAGGATGGATGAATCTACGGGAACTATACAGTGCCCTATAGTTACTTCCTTAAATCAAGATTAGCAGATTTATTGTCACTAATGCTACAGATTACTGCAGTATTGTTGCACTTCTGATAAAGCTGCAGTAAGTATCAAAGCCCAGTGCAGCTCTCTTTTGAGTTCAATGACTATTTAATATTTAAATGGTCACTACTGTATGTGCAAAATTTAAGGTAACACAAGAACAAGAAGTTTGTTTCTTTAAATCCTCAAGTATTGTCCTTGTTAATTTTGAGCACTGTCAATCTGTATACACAGTGACATTTAAAACAACTGACACAAATTGAGCTACTACAGTTAACCTTCATGCTTTCTGGACACCTCACACTTCCTCAGGCATCTATTTTCCTGCCTTGGTAGGAGAAACAGCATATGCCATGACACTGTGCCTTTAAGCAGTAATTGTGGCATTGTACGAGGCTAGATAAAACTAGCACCAGATGTCGTGACTCCAAAATGGTCTTTTACAGAGGGAAATCAATGAAATTCTAAATGATTATAGGGGTCCCCAAAGCATATTACAGGCTGGAGAGAAGAGAAGCCTTTTTTTCCCCACCAAAATATTTATCCATCGTTGCCTCCTCAATTGAAGTATAAAACTAAACAGCATGCTCCTTTTATTTGCTGGTACTTTGACTTTCTCTCTCTCATATGGCAGCAGTATATGGGGAAAACACAGAATTTACATATAGCACACACATTAACATTTTGTGAAATAACATAGACTTTATTTAACCTGAACATAGCAGCAGCTAGCTCTCCCCCAAAGTAAGCTGTTTTCTCAGTTTAAAGAATGTGTTCTGACCATTTAAAATAAACATATGTATTCCATAAACTATACTGTGGACTCATTTGGTTTTGATTTTTAGTGGAACAAATTCCAAGAGAACAACGTTTAAGATATTTCTTAGAGCTTCCCACATCAGTGTCATTTTCTCAGAAGAAACCTTTCTGTTCTTGTAATGTCCAGTACCATTCTTTGTTGTCAAGGCAGGTTGCAGTGTATCCCCCAAGGCCGCTATTCCACAAATTAACTGACAAGGGATTACTTAAGTAGCAGGATGGCTCACATTCTTTGGCACCCACTTTCTGAAAACAAGAGACCACAGACCTCTGAAGTCAACATTTTGGCGGCGCACCTAGGTATTGAGATTAGTTGGTTGCATGATGACTGAACCGCAGGGATCTACTAGACCAAAAAGAGTTTTAAGAAAAATCTGTGCCAATTTAATTCAGCCTAGTTAGTGGATAGAAAGATCAATAAATTTATTCTGTAAAATATTTATTGATAAATTAAGGTGCATGTCTCATTAAAAATAGTAGTCAGCTTGCTGAAAAGTGGTGTAATTTATTAATCCAACAACGCACAGGTCTTGTTATCATTCATGTTATCTGGTGAATATACACTAAAAGTAAACTCTGATGTTACACTAGCATTAGAGTAGACTGGGATCTGATCTACAGTCTTTTTGCTCTCCTTATACAGCTGGCATTATAAATGGTGCTGTTTGCTTTCAGTGAGACGGTTATCTCTATGGCCCTCTCTAGACATTACAGGTACTGCGCTATTACCTAGTTAATCGTACAGTTACCTTAAGACCATCCACACATGCCAAGTATTTTTCACATGATAAAAAGCTCCAACCAGCTATAAAGTTAGACCACGAAAATGTGTACTAGCTTTATACCTGAAGCTTTAATTTGCATGTGTAGCAGGGTTTCCTCTGAGGCTGGGTGCCCCATCAATTGACAGGGCTCCCAGCCATAGGGATGTACCATGCCCAGCATGAAACTTCCAGGCCCAGAAGATTGCAGTAGCTCTGATCCTCAAGGCTTGGGGGTCTGTGAAACCTCTGGGCCCACATGTGCAACTGGGACCGAAAGTCCCATCAGTCATGGGGCTCTTGGCACCGGTTGTGCCTGGCCCCTGTGTTGGGAGCCCCCTCAGCAAAGGGGGATCCCAGCTGTGGAAGCTTGCATCTTGCTAATGCAGGGGGAATCCTGAATTGCTACACCAGCAATAAGGCACAATTGGATCTAATGCATGGGCCCAGATTTGCGCCTCCTGCTATGCACATGCAGCATGGCAAGATGTGCAATTATGTGGATCATGCATTAGATCCAACTGTGCCTTTACCTAACACCAAGCTTACAGATATCAAATTTTATTAAAATCTTTATTTTCAAATATTTGTCATAGTTTACACAGACAAGGCAAGAAGTGCTCTTTTGAACATACAGACTGCAGTGCTGAGCAAAACAGATACAGATTGCTTTTAATACCTAACATTTTTGATTGACTGACCATTTTAATTTTTCTGTTTCCTCTCATAAAGGATATTCAATTGGCTTTTGATGAGGTTACAGAGTACATAATGTTTTTTTTAGACACCACTAATAGGTTGGCCCTGCATGAGACTGCCCCAGCATGATGACCTTCATAGTTTAGTGAAAAACTGTGTGCAAAAGCAGTCAGAAACTCTAGATTGGGGCAGTTATAGAGGTCACCCGGACTTTACAAAAGTTCACAGTGCAATAGAAAAATAACAGAGAGCTCCATATCAGATACTGCTGCTGGAATCTACAAAAAAGGAGCACATTCCTCTGGAGATTAATTGGCCAACTTGACTCTACCAGAACACTGAGAGTTATTTTTGAGTAACAAAAGAGTTTGGAAATCAAAGAGGGAAGAATAGTTATAACAAATTCTGGTGCTAGCAATTTAGCTGAATAACCTCAATTACTGCTTGGATGAGCTAGGCATGCAAGAAGGCAATGAGAACAGTATAGATTTTTTTTGTTGTGGTCCCACTCTGAAAGGTGCTAAGTGCCTACATCTTCAATGAAGTCATTCTGAGTGACAGACTCTCAGAAGCCTTGGACCAGGCAATTAGCTTGTTAGTTAGTTATTTAACAAAACTGGGACCAAGACGTTTTGCTTAGGGCAAAATCCGGGACTGAGCAGTTATGCAGCAGGGCTGGTAAGGGGTGCTCAGTGCAAATAAAAAGCAATTAATTGTGGTTAGAAGGTTTGCTAATATTAGAACTGGGAAAAACTGGGGTAAATAAGTTATTTGAATACCTTTCACTGGTTTGCAAACTATTCACACTAGATTGACAATGTGATCATTAATTAGAAACTCTTAGATAAGCATTATGTGAACATATTTCAGCTGAGATAGTTTGCAAAATATCCTCTTTAGTTATTCCTGTGACTCTTTGCTGCTCATTGTGTGATTGGTCGGTTATGTCACTTAATATCTAGACTAAGAAGGAACAGTAAAAATTTTAATTACTGTGTCAAAATGGTCACCAAGGCCTCTCATTTAATCACTTTCTTTCTTGTTTTTTGCTACAATGGCCCTATGCCAGTCTCTCCCCACACTAAGTAAAGGAGGGTTGGAAGAGAAATCATATATATGAACCTCCCTGCATTTGATAGTTCGCATAAAATGAAAACCAGATAAGACTATCATTGACTTTTATTTTCACAAAGCCAGATCTCAGCCGCCTTTGCCCAGTCCAAGTATTAATGTTCCCTATGGGTTGGTGAAAAGACTTTATAAGCAAATTGATTTGAATATTTAAATCTGACTACACTAGTAGCTAACATTCACAGCAGAAACCTGATAAGAAAAAATCTGATACACTGGGAACTGTTAGTGGCAGGTTGTGCTGTTCTTTGAAAGCATTGCCCCCTAACTCTGCTGCTGTAACCAATACTATTGCTGCAGTGCTGCCAAAAATGGAATAGGCTAGTGAATTCTCCTGACATAGTGTGAAGTGTTAGAAATCACAGTTTGAAAATTGCCAAAGCTATGCTTATAAAAATGTTTTATATGCAGTTAATCTTACATCAATGCTGAATCTTGGACTCCTGGTCCTGTTACAAAACACAGAATGAAAATTAAGAAACCAGGGGCACAACTATCTACCTCTTCTCCGCAGATGTATTAGAATGCTGAGGAATAAGCTATGCCAGAAATCAAATTATAATGTGCAAAGCTTGTCAAGCTTTTTCTTAAGAATGCTATTTGCTCTGCAGCTTTCAAATCATACCGTATTAACCTTCAAGCTCACACAGCCTAAAGGGATGTGCGGAGCAACAACATATTTACAGCCTTGAGTGATGAAATTTCCACAAAAGGATTGGAGGAGGGAAGGTGAATGGGAACATGGCCTTCTAATTATCTAATGCTTTTCACCACAAACACTTATTCAGTACTTTACAAAAGTTGTGCTGGCCAGATGGTTGGTTTGAATTAGAGCCAGTTGCTCTTGCATTAGGAAGTTATAACAATAACTTTCCTTCTCTTTGGTTTCTTTCAGGATTGGTAACAAAGCAGGTTTCTAAGGCTTTGCTAGTAAAAACAAAACAAAAGATACTGGACTCCTTTGAAACATTTGGCAAACAGAACTATGTTGTGCTCACTTACCCTGGCATCTGTGACCTTGAATTCCCTTAGAATATACTGTGGCATGTTATACTCTGCCATAGGATCCACCACAAAGTACTGATATCTGGCTGAACGCTCTGCAGGCCAGTACTGATGGCATTTTTCCTATATATACAAATAAAGAGTTCCATTTCTTGTTAGTCACACCCACTACTAGGGATTGCTGTTTTTAAGTAAAGTACATTCAGTGCATATGGCAGATTCATTATTGACAGAATAGGAATCACATGTCTTTTTTCTGTCTATAATACATGTATAAGCACTGACAAGTCAAAGTGCCAGTGGCTCCAAACTGTCCTGTCAGTGGATTTCAGTATCAATCCTATTTTCTGCTACAATTGCTGAAAAACTGATTTGCCCCATCTACTTTCTGACACTTGGGATTTTCATATTAGTTTTTAGGGCAGTCTATGGTCTGGCCTTGACTCCTGCCCAATAAGAATGACTCCCATTAGCCATTCTATATTTTTTCTCTAACTACTGTATTTCCTTTGTCTATATCCGCCCACCACTTCTACTGTCCCTGGCTGCCCCAGGAACAGAGGTGGAGGAGGGGGGAGGTCCAGAGCCATTCTTGTCCATTCTGGCCAGGCTTTGTGCTAGAGCCAGGCTTAGCAAGGAGCAGTGGCAGCAGCAGACAGATCCTGCCTTCCTGCCTGGTTCCCCTGGTGTTCCCTGACAGCCTGGGAGCAGGTGGCGTAAAAGGGAACCCACCCAGCGCTACTGCCATCTCAAGCTGAGCCTGGCTCCAGGTGCAGCCCAGCTGTAGCATGGCAAGAGTGGCTCTGGAGCCCTCCCTCTCCCCCTGGCTCCCAGTTCAGCTGGGGACAATGGCAGTGGCGGTGGTGGGCAAAGGAAGAGGGGGTGGGGGAGGGAGGAATAAGAGGGAAGGGGATGGACTTTACAGTTGAGCACATGGGAGAAGGGAGAGAGGAAAGAAGATTGTTAGCTGCTTGAGGGACTGCCTTGGTGTGGACTGGGGAGGTTGGGGGCTAGGGTGTGGCTACCTCTGCATCCCAGGTGACTGCTCCCACATACCCCTCTCTGAAATGCTGGCTCCACCTGTACCCTAAACCACCTAGTTTTTCCAAATGTAGGGCCTGATTCTTACATTATTTTCTTCACATCAATTATATCCTTGAAATAATTCTGCTTTTATGGTAAATCAGTTATTGCCTTTCATTATACAATGAGGAGCCATAATGAGATTTAACACTGTAAACACTGTAAACAGGCTGCTAAAACTGCAAAGATCAGCATAACAAATACATATCAAATGTTGGGGCACAAGGAAATCTAAAAATGGTGCAAATAAGTCTTTTAACCTAAGACAATGTTGTTGTTTAACTCAAATAGTGCACTATCCTTTAAGGTCATAAACACTAGCATCTTATCTGGCTTCTAAATTAGAAATCATCAGCTCAAGAGAGTACAGTGTTTTTTATAGCATCTTTGAATTTCAAAGCAAAAGGAAACTTGTTTTGTTTAATTCATGTCACAAGATGAAGCACTAGCTCTGACTCGACCCTTATTGTAATATATTGATGGCAAGTTCCCATTGCCTAAGAATTAGAGCAGTGCTGTCTAGCACGTTTTTTGTTTGAAAACAGATAAAGAAGGTAGAAAGCTAATCCCTGAACTTTCCTCTTTGGAGATGCTACAAAAACATGTGATTGAGGAAGTATAGTTTAAAGGATATTAAAACGATACTCACTCGGCCCATTTCTCGTAGTTTAGTAAGCATGACTACAATTGTGGAATTGTGCTCCCAAAGCATTCTCCAGAAATCTTCAGTTGTCTCTGCTAAGGGTCCCTGTGTAGCTATGTAGGCTTTTTGTTGTCTATATGAAAACAAGAAGAAACATTAAGAACAGAGTGATGATACTCAAATACTCTGTTTGTTAACATTATCTTGAGGAAAAGTAAGGGAAAAATATATATTATTAATAGTAAGTGTGTTAAAAACCTATTATGATTATTTAATCAAACAATGGCATTTTTTATTTTTAGAACTTTGAAAGGGAAATTACTTTGTTAATATTATGATGTATGTCTTTATCATTATTATTTAAATTTTAATGCAACTCTAATAGCTCAATTTTGTGTGTCATAAAAAGCACTTAAGAAACACTTAGTTGTGCTGCTTCATTTTATAGAAATGACTGTCGTACAATCTATTAAGTTTATGAATTATAGCACTACGCCGTTTCCTTATTAACTCCTTCAACAGTCTAAGGCCTAGAGCAAAAAATTGAGACACAAAAGAAAAGTTAGAGTAACTGAGTCTCACTGCTCCCCTAACAAATGACTATTTTTTTTCTACCAAACCATCAAAATGTGTGGGGGAGCTGAGACACAGGATATACAGAAGGAGTGATTCTGTTTTGCATCCCTTCCTGCCTTACCAAATAGAAACCCTGCTTTTGAGATTAAGCCTCCATGCAGAAATGAGGTTGAAAACAAAAGCCACTCTCTGTAGCATGCTGACCCAGTGGACTGTCACAATTATTTATGTTAAAACTAGTGTAGCCCTCAGTAGTATCCACTTCATGGATGCTGCTTATGAAGCCCCTGGATAAGTGGAATAACAATCATACAGTTCCCAAGAAGCCAAGGGTCAGCAAACTTGAGGGGGTAATGGCTGGTGGGGTGGAAGGTCTTGGCATCAACTGAGGGCTCACAACTCAAATTTCAAGCTGTCTGCTGATGTAGGGAGTTACAGACCTTGCCCATTCTTTTCCTCTTTTAAAAGAACAATTAGGGGAAAAAAGAGGTCTCAACTAAGCAAGGTGCTTAAACATGGCAGAAATGTTAACACATAAGTCATCTCATTGGTAGCACTGGGAGTAGTCATGAGACTGAAGTTAAGCATGAGATTGTTTTAACTAAGAGTCAGAGTTCCTTCCCCCTCCATACAATTTTCTTGAGAAGTTTTGGCGTAGTTCTATGTCAACTGTTAGATGAAAATGAAAATCGATGTGGAAGGTGTTGTGTATACAAACAGTATTGTATTTTGCTGCAATTCACTATAATTAAATAAATATATATGTATATAACCTGTTAAAAGTTTTAAAACAGTTCATATCATAACCCACCAACGTATAGTACCTGTATCCATCAATAAAACTGGCGTTGATATAATCAGAGCCTTCTACTCCTCGGATTGGCTGCAAGCATACCCTCGTAGACTCATATGGCATAATATTGACAAGGCGATTTTTGAATTTATTACATGGAAGATTGGCACTGATGAATCTTGAAGTGTGAGCTTTAGAGCTAGCTAGACGCTGTTGAAGAGAGAAAAAGAAACTGAGGAAAAGTATAACAAGAAGAACAAGTTCAGTGCCTGATTATTTCTGCTTATGGATGATTAAAAATCACTTTTGTTTTGAATAGTAATTTAATTGTGTTTTAAATGTATTAACTAAATATTTATAGACCTGCTTTAATACCATGTACATTTTAAACTAACTATCAATTTATACAAATGAAAAGTGAAAAAAAAAGCCTTGACAGTTTGGTGAGTAAGAATATCAACCTGCTCTAAAAATAAAAAGGTCAATGGATTGGAACATTCTGAAAAGTACTTGTCTGGATACTAAATCAGAGTTCATTCCCCCGACCCCGGGGCCAAAATATATGTTCATAAGTTTTAAACTCTAGGCTCAAGAAAGACCCTGTAGTTACAGGAAAGAATTAGTGTAGCATTTAGCAGCACACAAGTATATTTATGTCTCCCCACAGCACATAGTACCTTGAATTCCAGTTCCATTCCTGTGACATTCTCTCCTGTTTCTATCTGTGTCAGCTTCTGAATATATGCATACAGGTTTCTGGCTGGCACTTCGGTATTTCCACATGTCACTGCTTCCAGCAGTGCATCATGGATAAAGATGTATTGGTCCTCCGTTTGAACCATGTAATTCCTCTGAGCTCTCATTAGAGTTACGTGGCCATAAATATCTACAGTCTTTTCATGCTTTATTCTCTCTAACATGGCATCTATTACAATGAAACAGCCAGTCCTGCCAACTCCAGCACTAAAAGAAGCAAACAAAGAGACAAAAACTTCAATGAAAAGAATGTTTTCTCTCATGCAGTTTGTATATCCTTATGGCGCTTAAGGTAACTTCATAGTAGCTAAAGGTTAAGCCTTTGAAGTGACTCTGGGTTGTTCAGTCCCCCATTAATATCAACCTGTATTTGTAGAAGGGGTCATATGTTTGATAGACCTAAATTATTTTAACTCCCATCATGAGGAGTTGAAGTGCTGAGCACCTTGTATGAGGTTCTTGGTATCTTGTGGGATTAGGCCTGAAAGTTGCCTAAAATATCTACAAAGCAACACTTTCTAGAAATACTGCATACATCCTGAAAGAGATAATGGGCAGAGACTGTATTTTTTAAGGATGCCGTCCAATAACGCGACAAATGTAGGTGTTATTACATAATGCAGCAATATATACAATTTATCAAAATGTTGTCTTCTATTTTTCTAGCAAGGCATTGGTTAGTAAACATGAATGTTATATAATATGTCTGATCCTTGGACCTGGATAAGCTGCTCCATAGGAAACTTTATGCTGTTCTACTTTGGATCCTGGGGTTGGTCCTTCATACAGACTGGATTATTATCAGCCCTTCCCTCCAGCCAGGCCACCAATATGAACTTTTTTCATGCCTATCAGCTGGTACAGGATCAACTATGCGAGCTTTATACCACAAAAATCCTTACTTTACCACTTGTAAGCCTCCAAAGAGACTGCAAATCAGACCTGAGAAGGCCAGGATCTGGCCCAATATAGATATGCATAGTTATTTGGTAGTTTAAAGAGGCTAGAAAGTAAAAGCACTAAAAACGTGCATAAAAACATGTCATTAGAAGGTGCAATTCTGAGTGTCAATGTCTAGACTCAGATAATCACATTCCCCAAGGAGGGCCTACAATCTCTCTTTCTGAGGGACTCAGCTTTCAAGACACTGCTTAGTGAGTGCCACCCAAGGGACTGTATGTAAACTCAACTACCACTTGCCCAATGGGAGATGAGGGTCTCTGTATATCGCAGAATCACCTTTATCTCAACCTGGCTAAAGCCACACAAAATTCCATTATTTCATTTCTCTGTCAGATGACACCTCAAGCACTGAACTGAGTAAAGAAGCCATTTTATTTGCTTTGCTTCAGGCGTGGATTTCAAGAAGGATGACAAGGAACCGAGACCTCCCTCCAGAAGTATTAAACCCAACTTAAGAGTTATAGACTCAGCTCAGTAACAAAACCCATTTGAAAATGGTTTGATTTTTGGGCCAGATTTTAAATTTTCTAATCTTTCAGTATTCAAAGTGTTTATTGTTTTGAATATTCTTTTCATTAGTTACATTTTATGACTCCGGAGTTGCATGTTAAACTAGGGCTGTGCAACTTCTAACTGGCCAGGGCCTACATGCTGCATGGGCTGCACCAGTGTGAACCATGGGTCCCCAGCCAAATTTACACACACCATGTGTCTGGGAGGCACCCCATTCCCCAGTGTGCACAGATGCGCACCCCGCACCCCAACCACCACTGCACCACAGGGGCCGGCAGCACCCACTCTCCCCCCTGTGCTGCACTGTGTTCAGGCAGTCCCCACCTTGGCTCTCTCACTGCACCATGCTGTAGATGTGGGCTGTGCTGCCCTGCCCCTGGGGTGGAATGAACAGTAGATATAATAGGTTATATTTTAAGAAGGGTGACTGATTTTTTATAGCCTCAATTTGTGTCCACAGTACATGGACCCTCAGTACAATGGGAAATTGGAATCTCTGCACCTCTAACTACCTGATTTTAGGAGAAAATTAGGTAGGGATGCAAAATATGATATAAATAAGTCATATTTGTAGGGACAGATTACACCTATGAAAAGATATGTTGGATCTTAGTCCACTGAAGATTTTCCTAAGAAAATCCTACCTTGATTCCCAGTCTAAAGAGATATAGAAGGAACTCTAGAAGCCCCCAGAGACTGAGATTATGCGACCTAAAAGTGATCTAGAACACCACAGATTGTCACTTACTGTTTTGTCTTTTTTTCCTGACAGCTTATTAGATAAAAACAAATACAATCCCCAAATTTCCACATTAGTTACTAAAGATACAGAATCTTCTCATAGAGAGGCCATTATCATGTGGCCATCTCAAAATTAATGCCAAAAATTCTTTAATTCTTCACAAGACCTCCAGAAACTCTAAACCAAAAGGATCTACCTGTCACCCATATAAGGGGAAATTCAGAAAATACAGCTGTTACTCTCTTATAAGAGAATTTATTTTCAGTAAAATCCCACTAATCTTAAATAACATTAAACATTTCTATTCATCAGTTACCTGGTCCCAGAGGAAGACTCCTTCCAAACAGCAGAGGATTTGAATTAACATATCAAACCTGTCAATCACATATTTCATGTACATCATTCTAAGGAGCACCTTAATATTAATTGCTGTCCTGGGTTTAAAAGGCAGACTGCTCTTTACTGTGGATCAGAGGAAGTTTCCAGGCAGATGGAACAGCCCGTAATTTTGCTAGCTAAATTTATTCACTACATGTATCATGAATTCTGCAGTACAAGAAGCCTGAGCCTGGCAAGCAAAAAATGAAAGAAAAAACTCCAGCACAATTCTGAAGAAATCACAACAAATGACTCCACCTGTATGCCAGACAGGCTTACATGAAGATGTAAACCATTATTTTGTAATTTATGGCCAACTGTTCATCTGTACCATTCTGAAGAGATTAACTACAGTTGTGTGATTCTTCTAGATTCAGAATCAAAGAAAAGCAGTTGACTTTGTGATTTTGAGAGAGGTTTTGCATGTGTGTGGGTTTTTTAAAATTATTATTAATATATATAGGTATCCATATTTCCATGTATAGAAGAAAAAAATAGTTTTTGATAATTTTAAGGATGACTGTGACTGCTATTTATGACTAGTAATACAATTATTCAACTATGCTTTACTTCTTTCTGCTGCAACTGAGACAATTAAACCAGAATTTGGAAAGTATGACACAAGATATGTTAGTACTGATTTAAGATGCATCTCTGTTACTTCTCAGTAATGAACTAATGTTTCAGAATAGTGCTTGTAGAACTTACACACGTAGGCAATAGGTCATTACTTGTCTGAAACATGAAAATTTGTTCTGGCCTTTACAGACCAAATAGCAATTCACTGGCCAGTGTTGTAAGAAAATGAACCTATGTAAAAGCCTCATTTTTAAGTAGAGTGGGCATTTTTCACTTCCTCCTCTCATTTCTTGTCCCACAGTCTAGAATGGCTCTTTCAGAAGCAACCTCATACATGGTAGTATCATAGCAGTTCAGCCTACAAGCAGTGTGACTAAGGACGGAAAAATGTACAACAGAATAGGCATCAACACTCTCCACCAGAGTATTCCTGGTCCAAGTGTAAGAAGACCACCACCTTTTCTAAGGTTTTGATTCACATGAGGATGTGTAAGCATATAAAGATGTAAGTATCCAAATGTTTCTGATTATAAGAAGGGAGAGCCCACTGCATTACTTAATACCGAGATGCCATGAATCCAGATCTATCTCTACTGAGCTGCTTAGTTCCACTAGGTTCCTGACATGTTCTCTCTCTGTTAGGTTTATCCAGCAATCATTTATCTTCCTCATGTTGTTTAGAGTATTCAGACATCCATGCAAATAGGATAAACTGTAACAAGGCTCCATCATACCCAACTGTTTTGAGGTACTGATGCATTTAATACATTCAGCTACTTCAGGATGGCAATAAAACCATTGATATCAAGATATTTCACCACCCTTCTTGCAACCAGACCCAACGCTGCATATCCTGGGTGTCCTCCCCCTAGACTATTGGTCGTGGTTCTGAAATGGAATGTGATGAAGTTCAGAAGGTTTGCAATATTGAAGGAAGTCATATAGCCACTCACTCCAAAGTTTCAAACTATTTGCAAAAAACTTACCATTATGGTGATGCTGCTGGAGCAGTCTTTGGGAACTATGCCTACTGCAGTAGCAGCATATGGCAGAGGGGGTGGGGGGCACAGGTGGAGGGTACATGGGCAGGGGTGGGAGGACATACACTATAGGTGGCACGGGAGCGAAAGAATTAAGAGGGGTTAGTAAATTAAGAGGGGAATATTGCCTTCCTCCCTTATTTATTTTTGTTAAAATAAAAATAATAATTTGCAGACCCAAATTGTGGCTGGCTACCCCGGCCACCGTTTGCTGTGAGGGAGGGGTGAGAAGTGAAGGAGGGTAAAAAAACCAAAACACATAGAGGCACCTACTAGCTAAAGGCCAGAACACAGCACCACCTCGTGGTGAAGGGGTTAATTAGAAGTCTTTGGGGTGTCTGGCTGTTTAGACTAAACAAATAGCCTGGGCGGTGTAACTGGGGAGCGCTGCAAAATAACACATCTCCAAGTAGTGTTAGTTTAAGGAGCTAAATGGACTTTTAGAGTGTCAGGAAATCCCAGGTCATGCAAACACAAATGCAGTTGCATCGATGTAAATGGGAAATATTGTTTCGTCCACACATGCCCTAGGCCAGGGGTGAGCAATTATTTTCGGTGGAGGACCGTTGCTGAGTTTTGGTAAGCCATTGAGGGCCCATGACAGGCAGCCGGGGGCAGATAAATATTAATTTTCTAAAATTTTTTTAGGGACCCCGTGGGCTGGATAGAATGGCCACCCCTGCCCTAGGCTCTAAACTCTGACAGAATGCCACATGCAGCATGACATCAAGAAACTTGCTTGGTTGGCACTTACATTCAGGTTTCCCAGATAGGTAGACCTGCAAGTGAGCCCTGAAAGCAAGATGAAGGTAGGGGGCCCTCCAATGTTTTAGTTTCAAAGCAGATGGTTAGGGAACTCATCTGGAAAGCCAGAGAGCTACGTTTTAGATGTCCTTCTCCTAGAGGAAGTGTGAACCTCTGCTTTCCCAGCACAGCACTCAAACTGCAGGGTCACAGGCCAGGCATTTTCCAAGCCCAGCTCCTTTAGAAGCTAGTGACTCCTGTTGCATTTAACCACATTGGGAATAAATGGATGGAGAGAAGCTTAGTTGCGAAATTTCTGCCTCACTTGAAGAAAGGCTCCAGATGAGAATTCAGACCTCCCCTGCCACTTCTTTTCCAGGGCAGCATCCTTTTTACTGAGCCATACATCCTCTGGCTTGTTCTTTTCTTCTTGTCCCCACAGATCTCCCTCTCTTGAGTGCCCAGGAGGCCAGCTTCAAAAGGAAAATCAAAAAATGGCTTGGATATTGCCTGATATGTGACATGGTGGTTAGAGCACTGTGCTGGGAAGTCTGAGAGATACAGCTTCAAACATTCTGGGGGCAATGTGGTGAATATAGGTCTTTATTTCCCAGGCAAGCGCTTTTACACTCAGATACTGGGGTTAAAATACAGGAGGGTCTGTCTGCTCCTCCAGACTCTAACACCAGTTAGTCATGAGTTTTGAACCCTCTACAGTTTTATACCTTATCCATTGGTAGATGTTCACAAGGTTCACACCTTCATAGGGGCATGCACATCCACCTAGCAAATAGCCTACTGTGCATACTCAACCTGGGCATGCAATGTGTGTAGGCACTTACATGTCCTTACTGTCAAGAAGTAAAATTATTATTTTACTTGTCTAAGTGACCCCAAATGACCCTACAATCACAGAAAAGTAGATTTTTCCCCATGGATCTACATGTATCCTGATTCTCACAGACATAGATTACAGGAATGTGAACTTTCTAAACTACAGCTTGCATTCCTATGGTATAGATCTAAATCTTTCAACTAGCCTCCAGTTACTTATACTGCCCAAATTTTCATCTTTCACACTCCTGAATATTTTACAATTTAGAAACCAGAATCTGATTTTAAAGTGCATGCAAATCTCTTAGAGATGCTGCGAGACCTTGAAAAAAAGAGAAAGAGAAAAAACTTTCAAAATAAAATTGCATAAACAGGTTTATACATAATCCTATGTACATCTATTTCTCCCTAAAAGCAGTGTACATTATGTTACAACCTGCTGAAATAAATACAGGGATCAAGGAAAACCAAAACCACAATATTAAAGAGAGAGACTAAGATTTAAGAAAAACATTTCCATTAATCTCTGAACTGTTGGAAGGCACAGATATCTACTTAAGCACTGCTCTCCATTTCAAAAGAGTGAGAACTGATAGTAAGAGACATTGTTCTATTTCATCCACAGGTCAAATGATCTGTAACTCTCCTAAGGGCTCTACTTGATTTCCCTGAAGTTGAAACCCAGGACATAGGAATGTGGATCCATTATCGTTTAATTTTCTTTGAAAATGGCCAATATAAATGCTTCTGTTTAAAGCAATCACTTAAAAAGATAATATGTATATTTTTATGTCTGTTAGCTTAATTCTACAGCCTAGGCAGTAACAAACTTTACATCACCTATTACCCTGTAAAAAGAAATATCTAGTACAGCTTTGCTAATGACTTCAGAAACAAAAACATTTTCTTATATCTAGGTGACAAAGCAAGATGACATTTAAGTCTTTCTACAATTATCTAGAAGTGACACTGCTTGGTCACTGTTATTTCATCATTAAGAAACTAAACTCTAGTAATCCTGTTTTTTCCACTGTAGGAGCTGCATTTTTGTCTGACTCACCACATTTCCTGACCAACCTTTATTTCACTTTTTATTCTGCCCATCAGTATCAAAGTGCATTTCAAGATTTAAGTTGAAGGATTAGAATGCCAAAAGAAAATTCATTTCTCTTTGATCCTGGAGAACTAAGCTCCACATCATGGTGATAATGACAGAACCCTATTTGTGCTTATTGTTTTTCATCTTTTCAACAGCCTTCAACCAAAAAAAGCATGATAAGAACAGCACCAATAAACCATCTCTATTTTATCTACTTCCTGCTATTCTGCTTGCCAGGCACAAAGGCTGATTCTCTTATGCCTTAGAAAGGATTATAGTATGGAAACAGCTGTAGGCTGAGAACACCATAATTTAATTCATTATATTTTGAAATCCTTAAAAAAATCATAGTAACTAATCAGTAGAAAGTAATCAGATTCTAATTATCAAAAGGGGTGGCAGGGGGGGGAGTGGGGAGGAACCCAAACCAATCCCTTCTCCAAATAATACCAAATCTGCAATTAAAAAAAAAAATTGAATAACCTCAGTTCCTAGGTAAGATTAGGTGATCTGTTTGCATCCATATACCCAAGGCGAATATTTTTGCCTATTTGCTTTCCACTAAGGATAACGATTCAACTAAACAGAATCAAAACACAAATTAACTCTACAGTTGTATGAGTTCCTTAGCTCATTTGTACCATTTGAAATTACTGCCAAACTTAAAAGTTGAAGAAATCCTATTTTGGGTAGCAATAGCTAGTATGATGTTTACAAGCTAAAAAACTATACAAAGCCATTAAACAAACACGTCTACTAGGAAATTGTTATTGCTTCAGTATTATCATTCATTCTGTTACAACATTTGTTTTCAATTTCTAAAAAAACAAGCCTGAATCAGTCCCACAAGTTGACATATGCTTAATGTCCCATGGTGTGATACAGCTACAATGCACGAAAAAGGAAAATTAAGAGACATAAGGGGGCCATTTCACACTAAAATCATTGTATGGATATGTTAAAGGTTGGATTTTTGGATTAATTTGTTGCTGTTTTAATGCTGACCCTTTACTGATGATTTGATGATCTGGCAAAGGCAGGCAATGTAATTACTCGTTTTCACAGATCATTTAATTGGAAGAAAGAGAGTAAAATATGGACCAAAAATCATTTAGGACATTTTTGACATATATCAGGCGATAATTTGATTGAATATTACAGTTTCAGCTAGAACGAGGCTGGCATTTATGAACTTAAAGTACATAAAACTGAATATGATATGGGAAACGTATATAAACGTCTGGCATTTATGGAAGATCTTTGCATGATTAATTAGATAACAATCCCCGTGAAACTCCATACTAATTTTGAAAAATACTCTATTTGGACTGTTCCCCCACCCCCTGGCACCTCTTTTGTGTTATGAAATACAGAACGGATTAGATGTAGTTTAGCCCTGTTCAGGGAGGAAATAGAAAATGGGTAAGAGCAACAAAAACATATATTCTTCCTCAAAGGTGCAAATTTAGCTTAAGTCATATACAGACTTGATGAGAAGGGGTGAATTTCATCCTTTAAAAGACACTGGATAGCTACAAGTTGCAACCAATTGATGCATTTCCTAGTAGGCTGTCTTTTTAATTTGTAACTCTAGTAGGACAGCCTTATTACACGGTAGTTTTGGGTGGATCTTGGAGCTCTTAACACCTACAGGATGCCTATACATGTGTAGTGAGGCTGCTCTAACGTGCAGTAATTACAGTGCATTGGAGCACATTCAATTAATAGAGTTGGCTGGAGCATGGTAATTACTGCACTTCAGCAGACTCCAGTATCATGTATATCTGTCCTCCCATGCTGAAAAATGGTGGCAGGGGTAGTTTAACTAAAGCTCGTTTGATGAACTTTAGTTAAAGCGCCCCTGCTGCCATTTTTCAGGGCAGGGTCCTAGACACACGATGCTGAAGGCGCTTTAAGTAGAGAGGCTCCAAGAGCTGCTCTAATTAAAGTCCCCTCCCACCCTCTTCCACTCCCAGAGCATATGTATAAGTGCCCAGGTGTCCACACATTAATACCCAAAACTAGTTTTAAACACCTGTTAGGTGGCTCAAAGTTATGCCACTCCTGGCGAACATTATCTCTGACCTGTGTTACCCTGCTAATGTTAAATTAAGGGGTAGCTAGTCTAGACTACACCTTAGGGTAAATACCCCACTGGCCCCACTAGATCAGGCCAACTGCCCCCTACACTCTCCCCAGCACCCCAGATCCCTACTCAATGTCCCCTTGCCTCCTGCTGCTTACTTGTGGCTGCCCGCTGTATCTGTCCCGGAGGAGGCATCGGGTTAATCTGCCTGCCTGGCTGCTGCTCCAACTGCTGCCACTGTCTGGACTGGGCTCAGCCCAAAGGACAGCTGAAGCCTGGCAGTAGTTCCCTGACTCCTGGCCTGGGAGAGAAAGCACAGACAGCCAAAAGCAGAGTGGGGGAGGATGCAGGAACCCCAATGGCAGCAGGAAAGCCCCAAACTGGGGGAGGGGAAGGAAATCCTAAGTTTCAGTCCTCCAGGCCCTCACTGACCTGAATGTATGGCTGCTCTAAACTCAAGCTAGCACTAACACTGATCAACATTTGTGTGGCTCACAGTGTAATGTGAAGATTAGACAGGCCCTGATACTAGTGTCATGTGTAAACTGTGGCATGGATTCTTTAGGTTTAATTGCTTGCCTGACTAACCATGTGAAACATTACTAAGAAGAAAACATCTTTACATGTAGCAGGTGCCCAGCAGCACCTTTAGATAAATATGTCACGAATGCACAAAATCATTACTGTCACAACCCAAAGGTGTGATTTTGTTTTTGTGTGTGCTTTGGCACCACCGAATTATTTTCCCGCCAATTTGTAGCTTTCTTTGCAGTGTGCATTTCTTCTTTGCAGCACAGAAATGCACTTTGCAAAGAGTTCCTGCCATTTGCATTATAATTCGAGCCCCATTATTGGCTTGCGTGGAATTATTTACTGG
>NW_005841898.1:2122911-2139226 GCF_000455745.1 Alligator sinensis | reverse complement strand
CTCCGAGGAGTCCACCCAAGTTGGAGGACTCCACGAACACCAGGAGGAGGAGACTTCACGCTGTGTGAAGATCTCTAAGTGCTGCGGAGCCTATCGGACCCAGTGCATTTCAAGCAGGCAACAGGGGTCTGATCAGCCTCTAGCCTCTCCCCGTCGCTGTTCGCAATCCTCGACGTATCCCTCTCCCTGCGCGCAGAAGGATCCTCGGAGCCTCGACAACTCCGTGGGAGTGATCGAATATTGTCTGAGTCCTCAAACGAGGATTTAAGCGGAGCTGTGCCTGGGAAACTGTCCAGCCTACACCGCGACCATCTTCAGTGCAAGTAAACAATCTTGAATCAACCATTACGCGTCCGTGACTAATTCTAGCGTGCCGCCTGTTTTCTCCGACCCAGCGTGCCCGGGCTGCTGGCCACAGCCCGCGCGGCGCGAAAAAGGGCCCGGATCGCTCCCGGCCACCACAATTACATTTTTACACTTTCATTTAAAAGTGCAATAGTGAAAAAAGATATGCATCCATGATTGCCACTGGAGGATTGTGAGATTTCTTCAGTGGCACAGAAAGGAGAACACAGAGAGAATAAATATTCTCAAAATGGTTTTAATAAATACCAGCCTAGAGACTGCGGAAGTTTCACAGCAGGTGGTTGCAATGTAACTTACTCTCAAATCAAAAGCCAAACCCTGACCTTGGTTCCCTTACGTGACTTTTATGAAGATTTCCCTTTCAATATTGACCAGGTTTCTGTATATTCTAAGACAGTGCTCAACCTTTTTCCCTGTGGGCCAGATGAGAAGTGTTGTCTGGTCTGCGGGCCAGATTGGGCCCTTATGTCAGATTTGGGCTCTGCCCAGTGCAGCCTCAGCTGCCCCCCCAAACAGATTTGGCCCTGGGGCCCTGTACAAATCCTGCCTGGTCCCCTGCATGCTGGGATTGATGTTGGGGCTCTTTGCCACCTCCACCAGGCTCTGAGGCACCATACTGTCTTTGTATGATGGGATTTGACCCTGGGATCCCGTAACAGCCATGCACACCATGATTGGGTCACTGTGCCCCACACTGCCTGTGCCCAACCCTGCACATTGAGATAGGGCCTCAGTGTCCTGTGTGCCTGATCCAATGCACAGGGCCCCACTACCCAGCCCATTGAACTCCCCACAGGTCCAGAAAGCAGGGAAGTGATGCTACTACCACTCTCCTGCTTCCAAACAGTTATTTTTGGACCTGTGGGGAGCTCCATGGGCCAAGTGTCATGGTGTGGGGGGCCAGATTTGACCAACAAGCTGGGGGCTGATCACCTCTGTCACTAGCTTCTTTAAATGTATTTACCCCTGCATAAAAGCAGGTATTGTTAGACATACAGAGATGCAGAAGTATATAAGCATTCAGGAAATTAGCAATATTCTGGGGAATACACCCCACAACAGAGCCATCAGCATCCCAGGATCTTACAGCTGCACCTCCAGAAATGTAATATACCTCATCCAATGCACCAAATGCCCTGATGGAAAATACGTAGGAGAGACCAGACAACAACTGCGCACCAGAATGAACGCACACTGGAAAGCTATCAAAGACAGGAATATGCAATTACCTGTGGGGGCACATTTCTCACAAGAAAACCACTCACTCTCCAATCTCTCAGTCCTAATCCTCAAAGGAAACTTACAGAACACTTCCCAGAGACAAGCCTATGAATTCCATTTCATCAACCTCCTGGATACTAAAAATCATGGACTAAATATAGACACTGGATTTATGACACATTATAACCTGCCTGACATCTGACTCCCCAGGTACCTCTCCACTATTCATCTCCCTTCTCTCCCTCTAACCCAGACTGTCTCTCACCCACTGACTCCTCAGTCTACATCTTCACTGACTGCCCATCTTGTATGCATACCAGCCCAGCCTCTGGCTGATTTACTTTTCATTCCATCCAGGAAGAGCACACATCAACTGCTGAAACTTCCTTAGCCTGATGAAAGGTTTTTGAACCTGAAAGCTTGCTTAAATTTTTTTTCCCCCAACTATTTAAGTTGGTCGAATAAAAGATATCAGATTCGCCCAAAGAACCTTGTCTGCCTATGTCCTTAGAACAACACGGCTACAATCTACACCTTTGTAGCCATAATGGTTTTAGCATTCTAGTACAGTGAATAAATATGCTTTTGGATCCCTCCAAGCATAATCTAACATGGACAAAATTTGGCTCACAAACTCTGATTCTTAGCACCACACTAGTTTCTAATCCCAGCTGAATTTCTGGTGGAATATATTTGCTATAATACAATGCTGAATTGGGTCGATGTTGTTAATAACCATTAACATTTCTCATTTCCTAGCTACGAAGTTTCACACGGTGATTACATTTTAACATTTTTCTTTCTCCGTAGGATCCAAAACTTGATGAACTACCCTAGAGGGAAAGTTGTCTGAAGAACAGCAATTTTTTTCTGTTGGTAGTAGTTTCAGAATTGCTTTAATGAATGAAATGAAGTTGGACAAAATAAGGATGACAAAAATTCAAATGCCTGAAACACAGCAAAGCAAAATTCATTTAAAAATGACAATCAGAAGCAAAAATCTCTACTAAGTAACAAAACCCAGAAGTATTTTATAAAATGACAAAAAAGAAAAAAAAAAAGCACTGGAACATGAATTGGAAAGCATTTATACAAAGATAACAAGAACTATTTTTAAAGCTGCATTTTACTTCTAGAGGCACAGGAAAACAATTTAAAAAAGAGGGCTTTCAGGCTGATTACTTTAAATCAAAATACAGCCTGTTCAAGAGCAGCCAAAAATGTTGTGTAGCCAAGTTGATGAAATGTGTTCCAGTGTACTATGTGTCCATGGATATTTGAGAATATACTGTAGGTACAGCTGGGAAATCTCAGTGATACCCTTGTCCAGTTTTCAGCTATTAGGTTATAAAAATATTTTCACATTTCCTGCAGATGGCGAGATTCTTTTCTTCACTAGTAATTTTAATTCAGAATTAATTATGGACAGCTGTTGGCTCTGGTAGTACCTAATTGCTCTTTTACCAGGCTCAGCTGCAAGCAGTCAGATTTCCCTTCCCTTACTGAGTATATTATATATAAACATGGGTGGGAAAAAAGTAACCAATTAACTAAATACATATGGATAAAATGACTGATTGAGAGTAATGATCAAATAATACATCAAACTACAGGAAAAATCACAGGAAAATAACAGAACTTGTAAGACATGATAATAAAAAGATGGAAAAATTATCCATCCTAATATATTGATGATTTGAGATAACATGTGGGAAAAAAAGAGATAAGTTTGGTTTAAAGAATTTTATATAGCATTATTACATTATAATAAGGGGCAGATCATTTAACTCACTGAAAGATCATTAATCTCTTGGAGACTGATATAGCAGAAATGATTTGTAGACATACATACATTCTATACCTCTAGAAACAAGTCAGCAGAAAACCTGGCCAAACCCTAGGGCCGTTTTTGACCCTTTCTCTTTTGCAGAAAACAACTGAGGAGAAGACATGTAAATCACTGAAGCTACTCAAAAAGGATAAAACAGAATCAGAAAGAGTTGAGAGAGGACAAAAATACCAGAAAAGCTTGCACAGAAGAGTTTAAGAAGGTTAGGAGTGTTGAGTTTAGACGAGGAATGAACAAGGAAGATCACAGTAAAAATGTGTAAATAAAATTGACATTAAAGATGGTCAACTGTTTTCCCACTTCCTCAAAACAAAGGAACATTCAATACAATTAAGAGGCAAGATGTTTTAAAATAAATAGAAATAAATACATCTTATATAATGTGTGAAATGACCCATCAGAAGACACTATTAAGGAAAAGAAAATAATTAAAAATCTGCAGATTCAAAAAAAGAAAGAAAAAAAGACTTGGACGGTTTTGTAAGTCTGCAGCTATTTTTTATTTATGAGAAATAAGCTACAGGTAGCTTAAAGAAGTAAGAGAAGGGACTGAAACCCTCATGCAGCAGGACTATACCAATCACTATCTACTTTCTGTAATGAAGGCTCACACAATAAAAGAAAATTGTCTTTCATTGGAGGTTTTACACTTTCTTCTGAAAGTTCTGAATTTGCTGGTGTCAAAGACAGGATGCTGGCCTGGGGAAGATCATTGATCCTATCTGATATGGCTCTTTATACATTACATTACTGATTTACAAAATTCAGACTTTTACCAGAAATAAAATCTTGATGTATGCAGTCATAGAAGCTCTTTCAGGATTTTAAAATATAATCCAGCCCTGAGTCACAGCATTGGTGGTATAATCCCCTGAACCACAGGCTCAGTGCCAAGCAAAAATGGGTTTATAAACATAAGACTGATTTCATCAAAGGGAACACAACTAGACATTTTTCCTTATTTTGAATCTGCATAAAGTAATACTATTATTATTTGTTATTTATCTACTTTCAAATTTTAACATATGGTTTTAACAATAAATTAATTTCTGCACTTAGAATATGTACAGTATAGAGGACAGCTACAATTCAGTATCCATGAAATGCTGGTTTCCTACATAGGAGTCAACACATTAGTTGTTAAAACTTTTGGAGAAACTTGAAAATAGATAAATATCAGACTGGAATAGCATTTTTAAGTGTTCAAAATATCACCAGCAATAGCTTTTTCCTATAAACACCCACCTTCCCTTGCATTTATACCTACCATCATCATTAGGGTTCTACAGTAGATCATATCTATCACCAAGCACAATATTCGTCATTAATAATCAGCACTATAATGCAGTGAATAATCAGCACTCTTGTACTCTGAAATTTTACACAGATAACTAAATGTAGGCCTCCAAACAGGGATCTAACTGTCTAAGCTGCTAAGCACCCAGCATTTGTATTGAGGTCAGTGAGAACACAGGAAGGCTTAAAGTCTTGCACCTCAAACCTGTATTTGAAAACTCTAAACTTAGACATTCACAGCAGCACACCTGAGGAGGGGATGGTGTCCACTGAGGCAGCATCCCTTGATACCAACTTGGAGGGGGAGGGGACACACAAAAATAACAGCCACAACTGCCCTCTGAAAGTCCACAATTGTTATCAGTTTGGGCAGTTTGGAAAGAGTTCAGTGCAGAACAACAAAAATAATTAGGGGTCTGGGAGGAAGACTTGTAAGGAAAGGCTAAAAGAACTACGGTTATTTAGACTGGAGAAGAGAGGACTGAAAGTGGGATTTGATAACAGTCTTCAAATACCTGACGAGCAATTATGGAGAAGATGAAGATGGGCTTTTCCCTGTGGCTGCGGGTCACAGGACTAGGAGCAATGGCCTCAAGCTTCAGCGGGGGAAATTTAGGTTGGAAATCAGAAGGATCTTTCTAACTATAACGGTGGTCAAGGATTGCAACAGGCTACCTAGAGAAACTGTGGAATCTCCATCCTTGGAAGTGTTCACGAGTAGATTAGACAGCTGGCTGGGATGGTTTAGTCAGGGATGATCCGGCCTGGAGCAGGGGTCTGGACTAGATCAGTGTTTCTCAACTTGTGGGTTGCGACTGAAAAGTGGGTCACAAGAATATATGAAAGAGTTGCAAACAAACTTTAAAAATGGATCAACAAACTTTAAAAATGGATTCTCCTTTAAAGGAAAAAAACATGGGAAACTGTGGCTTTCCCCTGCAGTTTGGCAGAGCTCCAGCCTGCGAGCGCTGCTTGGGGCTCCCTATGACCCTCCCACACACCCTGACCCACATACCTACCCCCGGCCGCACACACTGTGGGGCTGGGGCCTGGGGAAGGTAGTGGGTTGGGAGTGAGAGGTATTGGGCTGGGACTGGCCACTGATGTTTACAAATGGGTTCTGGTACGAAAAAGTTTGAGAACCACTGGACCAGATGACTTTGCGAGGTCCCTTCCAATCCTATTTTCCTATAATCCTATCATGATCATTTGAAGGATCCATAACTGTTTATGGAACTAGGCATGTCCACATGTATAGATTCACACTTTCCTCTTATCCAGATGATTCTAGAGTACCAAACACATAACTGACTAACTCTTAAAGAATCTTAAAGGACCATCAGTCTTGGGAAATTTTGAGGCACACCTCAGAAAGTGTGTTTACAGATGATATGAAGCTAACCTTTCAGCTTCTGTTGAGGTAGACTGCCACCCAAGTTACATCTCATTAAACAAAAACTGAGAAGCAATGTGTTGGTCTTAAAAACTCTTATAAGTGCTAATTATGAATGCTCGTGGCCATTCTCTCAGTATATGGTCAGCTGATTCCTTAACAGCCCAGTAATTATCTGAAGACATAACATCTATGTGAATGTAACAGAAGACTTCTAATAGTGCCGGACAGCAGCATGATTATCAAAAGTTAGAACAAGGAATTCATGATAGGGAGGCAGTTCTTAGTTTCCTGAATGAAGAGTAGACTGCTAAGTCACCAAATTTTGGAAGCCTCGGAGTCCTTTGTGAAAAGTACCTAGGGAGATTCAATTTCTCTTGAGTGCTTGATGACTGTCAGCACTGTACTGTCAAAGTCACTGAGATCATTAAGACAGTAAGCATGAAACAAAAGTTAGGAAGCAGAACTAATAACTATATATTTATACTAGCAGAGATGAGGAATATGTTAAGTATTAAAATTGATAAGTCCCAAAGATTCTTTAACCCAATTTTAAGGAACATTGCTAGACATTTATTACCGATTAGCTTAAAGCAGGGGTGCTCAACCCCCGGCCTGCAGGCTAGATCCTGCTCATGGTGCCTTGTCATCTGGCTCACAAACCAACCCAGCATCACTCATTTGGCCCGTACGGCCATAGGGTTGGCCACCACTGTTTTAAAGGAGAGAAACAACCATGGTATCAGCTGCACTTGGCCGTTCCCTAAGGTTGCAGGGCTATGTTAGGCTGTGGAGAATGTAGCATATGATGATCTAAGGTGAGGAACAGTGAGGGAGGAAAAGGCAGGGGATGTTGCAACAGAATGACTAAATATTGTTCATAGGCAGTAGAATCCAACATACAGCAGCTCTTTATTGATGGTGGGAAGAAAGCTTCTATATTTAATGCAGTAGAACAGTGGGGGTACGTATAAGGATCATAAGAGAACTTCAGTATTAAAACACCTTTAATGATTTTTTTCCTCTTCAGCCATCCAGGGAAGGAGACTCAAGATTCTGAGTTGTTTTCAGGGTAGGGAGAGGGAAAGGATGAGGAAGCCTTTAATGTTTTCAATCTCCTTTGAGAGATTTCTGAATATGTACTGGAGGGATTTTTTGCACACCGTGAAAAAGGATAGACCTTCATCTGCAACCCATTCACTGCTGGAATTAGAAACTAAACACTTGTGTGGTATGTGGCAACACCGTTTGGGAGGTTGCAGCCTAGAAGAAAGAAAAACACCACAAAAAAACAAACAAACGTGGCATAAAGAGAAACCCTTTCCCTGGAAATGCGGGCTTGTATCTCAGCAATTTGAAATCCAGGAATCTTGAACCGCAGTTAGGTAAACACCCTACTCAGAAAATGGAAGGCTACATTAAACCTGTGAATATTAATCTGGCTTTGATGTGCTAATTCAGAGTGCAGAATACATTAGGATAGGAAGTTACTTAAACCAAAAACTCACTTTCTTCAAAACAAACAAACAAAGTCTTTCCTGTTTGCTACAGTAGAATTAGAAGCGCACACTGAAACTTCACAAAGTTAGACACCTTTTAAAGAGATGCCCTATGGTGCTGATATTAAAAAAAAAAGAGAGATGACTGAAACATATGGGATTGCACTTATATGTTAAGCTTTTATGTAGTGTTACTGAAGCAACTATTAAAGTTTCTGTGATGTTTTGAAAACAAACTGCTACAAAGCTTCCAGATGCCCTCTGGTGCTATTTTATTGTGATCTGATTAGTACCTGTTTGCCTGCACTAATCCAACTTCAAACAGAAATGCATGCTTTCCCCATTATTCTTAGACCTCACATTACAGTCTATCCAATGTGAATCCTGGGGTTTAATCCTGCATTTAGAACAATACAATTTTCTTCCCCTTTATATTTATTCTGCAAATTAAGGCAAGTCAATGTGGTGACAGAAGCTGGGCTATGATACTACTAAACTGAACTGCAACAAAGAGATAAAAGGATATCAGTTTAAAAAGTAATACTTTGTGAATGAAGAAACAGCTATCTGGTTTAGGTATTTCTATTTCTAAACTGACTACAACTGTGGTACAGGAGAATAAGACATGCTATTTTCAATGACCAACAGGACTTGCGTACACAGCTTAAGCAGTATCTAAAACAAGGACTCTTTGTTTTCTTTCATTCAAAAATTTCTGTCGAAAGCCAAACTTGCCTTTGAATTAGTTGCTGTATTTTACAATTTTCCCTTTACAAATCCAACTCTTTTAAAAATAACTGTTTCTTATACTGCTGTCTTTGAGAAGCCAGTAGTCAAGGAAGGGAAAGATAATTTAGTATATTACATATGGAAATTACCCATAAACTTGTTTAACTTTTTTTTCTTTTATGGCATAGTTACACTGCCATTTTCTACCCACTTTTTTTTTTTTTTTGAATAGGTGGAGTTATAGGAGCATAGATTTTTCTGTATCTAAGAGAAGGAAGAAACTATAACTGCTTAAGCAGCCACATAACATGTGGTGGATGAACAGGGCAGGTGACCCAGGTACCACCTAGGGTGCCAGAATGAGGCGGGAATGGGGCCTTCATTCCCCTTTTCCCTGCATGGCTTGTACTTGGCACGCTGCAGCAGCACAGGCAATGTGAGTCACAGAGGGCAAGGTGTTTTGGTAATCATAGTTTTATAGAGCAGCAGTGGAGTTCCCTGCTGTTGCCGGGAGAACAGACCCTATTGTTTGCCACCAAAATCATCCTCCGGATAGAGGCTTTGGTGGCCAAAAACTAGGATGAAATTTCCCCCAGCAGCAGCAAACTCCATTGCCAGCCTAGAGGACTACAATTCCCAGAAAACTTTGCACTTCATGACAGACATTTCCTGCATGCTGCCAACTGGAGGAAGGATGAAAGAGGGGCCCCAGGCACATTTTTCTGACATTATGCCTCTGGGCTTAAGTTACTTTGATATCAGTCTAAATGTGCCCATGTAAGTGGTTTTACCAATATAACTATTATGGTAAAAATAAAAATAATTAGATTCCTAACCAAATAATTATACCAGTGTCTCTTTCATTGATGGCTTAGCCCACACTGACTGTAGGGTAAGAACATGCATTTGGGTAGTAACTGTGGAGTAGATGACAGCGTGAATTCCTTCTTTTCATGTATCTTGTGATGACTTGTTTGTAGGCCCACAGCACAAAATTCAGAAGCTTTACAACAATTTATTCCCTTTAGAATACTGACTACACTTGCATGACATCTCATCGAAACATCCCACTAGATTAAGAATACATCTCTACTTTCTCTTCTTCTTTCCATGTAAGTAAATCTTTGATAGCTACCTGTATTGTAGATTTTACATTTCTGCCATGTTTTTTTTTAGAATGATCTATTCAGGTCCATACTCAGTATTGCATTTATGCCTAGCTGTCAATTGCTGCAATCTAGAGTAATCTGTAATGAAGCCCCAATATTTCTCATGTCTGGATGCTAATAGTATATGACTATAAAGGCTAGTGTCTATTCTGTTAATATGTCTTCCTATTTGGCCTCATAATTCAATATCTTCTACCAGGATTTGCACAAACTGTTTATCAGACCAGGTACCTTGCTTAGCCAAGTCATCCTGAATGCTGACTCCTAATTTTGTATCAAAGTCAAGCTAATGTAATCACTCTGCACTTCTTCCTGGCCACTGATCCATAAACAGAATCTTACCTAATGGGTGCAGACAGAAGTGACATTTGTTGTGCAAGTGGCCTCCTGAAAGAGCTCTACAGCCATGCTGTGACACACATGCATTGCTGCAGAGTGTTTTTAAAGTGTCTGATCACGTGACAAAGTAATCCTCATCAAATGAGGGATCAGATGAAGGCACTCTACTTTGGAGCACCTTAGGGAATTTGTGTTCCTAAGGGATTAATTTGTGGCACCTCTGGCGCTGGGCTGATGCAGCCTAGATCCACCCCTGGGGCTGTCTGCAGTAAGGGAGCAGGGAAGAGGGGAGAGGGAGTGAGCTACCAGCTGGGGTTTACCTGGCCTCCTTGCATGGGTTCCCTCCAGCTCAAGCTGGGCAAACCCCAGCTACCACCTCAATTCCCCTCCCTCATCTCCCCTCCCTTCATACAGACAGCCCTGGAGCTGGGAGTGGGGGAAGGCAGGGCTGGGGTAGAGGGCTGGCTCCTTGACTGCAAGCTGGCTTCTTGGGCTCCTGCAGGCAGGCTCAATCACCCTCTCCCAACCCTACAGGTGAATGTTTGTTGGGTCAGGAGGGGTGCTCGAACTCATAGCATTTTCCATAAAGCGCCATCAGTTACAGCAGGGTCTGGCATGTTTTTCAGTGCTCAATGTTTACAATGTGGTACTTCAGTTGTCACTTCTCTTCACTTCAAACTCTTTCCACTAATAAGCAGACTATATCTTGGCCATTTAAGTAAATTCCTTATATGCTCAACAAGTTTCTCATAGTGAGCTTTGTGGCTCTATGTATAACTAGGCTAGGCCAGTTACAGTGCTTTTCATTCAGAACTCTTAGGTCACACTTTAAAATCAATTCGTAGATCTTCACTAACCTGGCCTCTAGAGGATGTGTATCCACATCCTCAAACCACTGACCACTCTGGGATATCAAAATTTCTGTTAAAGAAATGCATTGGTTTGGAATAGCAAGAATACTGTAGCTCAAGATGGGTGGATTTATAGAATTGTGGGAAAAAGGTTTTTTGCAATGATCTAGTTTGTCTAATAAAAGATACCACCTTCCCAAGAGTTCTGATTGCATTAAATCTTTGCATTTGTCTATATATAACTACAGAACTCAGTTTGTTGGTTGCATAGGGTCAAAGTCTGAGGTCCTTACTTGATTTTTACTCATTCTTTGCTCAGGGAAATGCCTATCAACTTCACTGAGAGAGTATTTGAATAAAAATAGATAAAAGGGATCATTATTTTCTCTGTGTGCAATAAGAAACCCACATTCAAATATACCTAGGAATTCAATGAGAAATTAACTCACCACTATACTAGATGTGCTTTGTAACCCCATAGATTTCATTTTTTTTGTGCTGTGTTAAAAACATTTTTGGCATGAACATTTTCTCTCAATTTTAGTAGCTCCTATCAAAATATAAAGAAAAAAAACTTATCCAATGGATTTATATTTTTATAATTTGTCATATTATTGTTTGTTGACCCCTGGCAATTTGCAAGGTGAAGAAGAAAACATAATGGAAGATCACAATGGGCTTACCTTGAAGATCTTTCCTACATTCTTAGGGCTCTACTGCGAGCCACCTGCTCGCAATAGAAAATAAGATATATTGGGCAATAGCATCACCTTATATGACTTAGTTTCAAGACAACAGAGGCAAAGTAACTCTGGTTTTTTTCTATTGTAGGAAAAGAATGTCTGAACAAGGGCAGTAGGTGACATTTCACAGAGAAAAGGGAAGGAGTCCCAAATACAGATTTAGTATGACACTGTGAAAAGATAATGGGAAAAAATTAGAAAGGGTCCTTTTTAAGGGTTCTAAGGAGGATGACATATAAGGGAACCAGAAAATGAACTGTGTGGAAAGAAGTGTAGGTAGGCAAGGATGAAAGGGAGGATTAAAAACTAAATCTTGGAAATAGAAATGGACTAGAAGACAATGGAGGGTTTCAGGGAAATGAGTCATAGGTTCAGAATGGCAGAAAGAGAATGGCATCAAATCTGGAAAGTTATATTCGAAACTAATTGGTGAAAGACTTTGGAGAACATTTGCTTTACGCTGCAAATATCAAACAGGGGGTAGGAAAGCAGAAAATCAAGAACAGGACAGAGCTAGCTGGACATGTGGTATGAGATTCAACGAGATATAAAAGGTGTGTTTCTTGAGTGGGGTGATGCTGGAATGGAATAAAAGCTGAGTGTAAGAAACCATGGAACTGTCTTATAAGGACTAGAATTTAGGAAATAGATGCTGGGGATGACCCATAGCTAAGGGCTGGTGAAATAGACTTTTCATTGGGAGAGAAAGCAAAGGAGAAAGAGTAAAGAAGAAATTTACTGAGCTACGGCAGAAATGAGAGAAACCTAAAACTTTGTAAAGCTAGACTCATTTTTTTTTTTTTAACTAAAAGACATAAAGGCAGCTGTCTTGAGCTTGATAAGAAACATTTTGGGCCTTAAAAACCCAAAAGTTTTAAGTGAAAGTTTTATATGATTCTCAATGGGTATATATATATATATTTCCAAACTGAAATTTACAGTTTGTTTTTTTAAATAATGGAACATTTGTAATTAGGAAAAATGAGGTTGAATGGAGCTCCTAAAATCTGTAACCCCTTTGAAAGCCATATGTAATTTAACCTGCTACTTTGTTACTAGTTTCCATATTGTGTATGATAAAGTTGAGTGAACATAATACTGAAAGAGAAGTAAGGGCCATGAAATCATACAAATGAAAACTGATTGCAATATTCATTGAAAGCCAGGTGCACAACTACAGTGACAACTGGAGAAAAAGAATTGTCTTGCAGCTTCATCACAATAGTGAGATCAGGAATTCTGCTTTCTATTTCCAGGTCCCCTAAACACAGCCACCCCCATAAGTGGTGGAAGGCCAGGGCTAATTGGGCTTAGCCCACCCAAATGTGGGGCAGCAGGTAGGGCCTCAGGGCAGCTTGGGTGCAGGCTGTGGGCAGCTGCAGTAGAGGGGGAGAGGAACACAGACATGCAGCTGCAGCTTGCAGCAGCCTGGCAGTATGTAGAGCACAGCCCACCACAACAGGCAAGTCTGTTGTGGGGAAGGGGTGTGGGGGGCCAGATAGAGACCCCCATGGTAAGGGAGGGAGTGGGGTAGAAGCAGGGGCAGGAGCTGGGGTGAATGGGGCCCCAGGGCCGGGGCAAGTCGTGGGATGCTTGGAGCCCAAGCAGCTCATACAGAGGGAAGGCAGCTCCCATCGCTGTGCACACCTTAGTGGAGGCCTGGGGGGCACATGCCCCGTGGATCTGTGCGCAGGTCAGAGGTGGGCTGCTGCTGCAGGCTGGAGCCTGCGTCCTGCTGCCGCTGTCTTGGGAGCAGTGCGACGCCATTTGCCTGCTGCACACTGACTGTGCCATGTCCCCTGCCTGCCCGGTGGTGACAAGCACATGGTGTTGCATCGCTCCCAAGGTGGCTGCAGTGGGGCGCAGAGCCCAACCCACAGTGGCAGCCCACCTGCACCCCGCACACAGATCCAGGGGGCATGTGCCCCCCATGCCTCTGCGGGGGTGCGTGCAGCAGCGGGAGCTTCCCCGCACCCCTGTATGAGTCAACCAGGCTCTGAGTGTCCCACAACCTGCCTCAGGCCCAGGACCCCATTCACCTCAGCCTCTGCCCTACTCCCTTCTTCACTGTGGGGGCATTGATCTGCCCCTCCATGCCGACTGACTTGGGAATAACTTCAGTCTCAACTCGGTCTGCACATTGCATTAATGCGCCATAGTGCATGCATGTGTAGACACACACCTAAATTGCCTTAATGCACATTAGGCAAATGTGCATTAAGTTTAGGTGCAAGTAAAACAATGTGTAGACATTAGGGCTGTGCGAAGCTTTGACTACTGATTCGATTCAGAGGAGATTTGGCCTGATTTGGTGGCCGAATCTCCAAATCCGAATCAAATCAGGAGACCAATAAAAAGATCCAAATCGATTCGAAGCACTCTGAATCTTCAGAAAAGATTCGGAGAGCTTCAATGATTCGGGCAGTCCCCACCCGCTGCAGCAGGGAGTTGGAGCTGGACTTGGAGCTGGCAAGTAGGGGGTGGGAGAGGAGGGGTTGGAGGAGGGGGTGGAGACCATTGGGGGAACCCTGCCATGCCCCATCCCCTACCTGCTCCCTAAGCCCCACAGACTCCTGTCCACTTCCCCAGCCCCCCATCCCCCATGGCTTCCCTGACTGCCCCACTTCCCAGTGCTTTAAAAAAAAGCCCCTACTCACAGGGTGCTGCTGGGCAGGGGGGTAATCCCCACTGCCCCATGCTGTGTGGGGGGGCTCTGTATGAGCCCTTTGATCCCCCCCACTGTCCCAGCCACCCCCATGGCTGCCCCGCTCACCCTAGCTCCAGCCCTTTAAGAAAAAAAAATGAAAAAAAACTCCAAGACTCACCAGCTCCTGCAGCGGCTTTGGGGGACTCATGGAAGAGCCGCCACATGGCACAGAGCAGCAGGGATCACCACCTGCTGGGCAGGAACTGGTGAGCCCAGGGTTTTTCGGTTTATTTTCCTTAAAGGGCTGGAGCTGGGGCAGATGGGGCAGCCATGGGGGGGCTGGGATGGGGGAGTTGGGGGGGCTCGTTTAGAGCCCCCTACACAGCAAGGGAAAGTGGGGATTGCCCCCCTGCCTGGCAGCACCCAGTGACTTGGGGCTTTTTTTTTCACAGTTCTGGGAGCTAGGACAGGTGGGATAGCCATTGCCAGGGCTGGGAGAGGGGGAGGGGGATGGGGACTGTTTGATTCGGAGATTCAGCAGCAGCTGAATCTCGGATCAGATTCCACCAAATCGATTCGGGACAGTGATTCAAATCACCAAATCAAATCACTGTCCCCCGAATTGGCTGAATCTGAAGCGAATACTAGCCACTTCACACAGACCTAGTAGACATGCCTTGAGAAAGGTTTCACAACACCTGGCATACTGATGGAGATGGGAGGGATATATAAGCCAGAAAACACTAAATAGAGGCCTGTGTCTGAAATCCCATCTCTGTTCTGGATTTAGGTCCCTACCTGTAGTCCTAAATCTCTGTACTCTAGGGATTGCATATGAATTTTGCATTAGAGCTGTTGGATAAAACACCAAAACAGTAATGCAAGTAGCATCCATAACCCAGGACTCCCCCCTCCAAATGGGATGCCTATCTCATGGGCTACAGTCATGCTCCCTTTTGCTTGCTATCACTGCCTGGCTCCAAGAATCTTCTACTCCCTTCTGTTAAGTGGCCCATTCTCAACAGGAGGGGTGAAGAGAGCCCCCAATGCAACTTAGCTGATAGACATATGGTGAAGGCATCTGGGAGATGAGAGATGTGGGTTCAAATGCAGTTCTTTCACTTCCTGGGCTAGTAATCTAAATAATAGACTGTATAGTAGAATGTAAGCATTCCTTAACTTTCACTTTTGAATATAGTGGCTGTTGTACTATGTACTGAAATCAATAGTGTTGGCGCATGTTATGTGCACTTGGGAGACACCTATTGGATTGTGGCCACCCAGGGGGCTTAGATGTGGAGATAGGCCATCGGTAGGGGGCAAGTGGGGGTGCATGTGCCCCCCCAATGGTCGACACTGATGCTGTCGGTAGAGCTGGTGCCATTGGCAGCTTCTGCAGGTGCCCCCCCCCCAGATTCAGGAGGCACCAGTCACTCATGGATGTGGGGATGCTTAGTTTGTGTATCCCAAATAGGCTCAGGTGAGAGATCTGTGTTTCAGCCAAAGTAGGGGCAGCTACGGGCATTCATGGTAACTGATAACACCCAAGTAATTTTACTGGCAAAACTTGAAGTGCCTATGGACACCAGGGTGCCTATACATGTGTAGCAAGGATGGTCCGACATGCTGTAATCAACACATAGATTAATAGAGTCTGCTGAAATGTGGTAATTACTGTGCTCCAGCAGACTCTAGCATCATGTGTATCAACATCCACATGCTGAAAAATGGTGCTGGGGGCACTTTAATTAAAGCACATTCAATGAGCTTTAGTTAAAGCATGCCCCCTGCCATTTTTCAGTGAGGAGACACTGATACACATGATGGTCTGGGTGCTTTAATTAGAGTGGAACTTGGACCTGCTCCAATTAAAGCACCCCTTCCCCACTCCCAGAGCATGTGCATAACCACCCTATATAGTACCTACGCTTTTAGCTAAGGTTTTTGTGAACTGCTAATGTGTACTTATACTCCTACATTCTGATCAGTTCCACCGTAGGTAGTTAAGTTTTTTCCTGGGTCTGGCTGTTGTATAATCCTTATTTGTAAAAAATCAGATAATTATACTGATTTATCTACTTCCCAAGAGTGGTGCAAGGTTTAATCTCTTATTATGAGGCAATTTTTTATCCCTTCATCTGTAACTGATTCTGCAAATGTCCTCCCTGAAAACCATATCTCCAAAGTTAATGAGCACAGGAAAGCTCTGTGGG
>NW_005841898.1:2118087-2122901 GCF_000455745.1 Alligator sinensis | reverse complement strand
AGGTACTTAGATGGTAGAAGTGGACTCTGATCTTATACCTTGGTATAAAATGATTGCCCTTTATGGCTTCTTTAGGGTTTCTTAATGCAGGTGCTTCAATGTGCATGTGATTATCCAGATTTTTTCAGTTTCAATTTTAAGATGCCAAGCCTGAGACTCCTATGGCCTCATGCACAGAGACGTTCAGCACCTACATTGAAAAGCTATTAAACAAAATAAAACACTGCATTCCTATTCCTGGAATGCAGGTAGGACCATTTCATTGTCAGAGACCTATCTGAACCAGGCTTTTAATGTTTTTTTTCTCTCCTGGATTTTCAAAGACCACTGAATCCTCAACTCATTTCAAGTCATGATAACTATAGCCTTCTGGCTAAGAAGAATTAGATCCTAGTCCCTAGGCAGTTTATTAATACTGCTCTTACTCTGACCAGAGAAGTTCACTAAATACAGATATGAGACACCCACTCCTCAGGAGCAGAACTGAATGAATTCCCTAAATACTTCCTTTCCAATTCCATCCTCTTTCAGTTTTAAAGTGGAGAACTAAATTTGATTTTGGAACTGAAGTTTCATTTACTTTTAATAGTAGTTCCTTTTTATCTTCCCTAAATTCAATGCTACTTGTTTTAATGTGCAATATAAAAACCACAAGAAGTTGGTTATTTTATTACTCAAAAAATATCAGAACACAATTTCTCCAACCTACAGGGTCTTAAACCAACAGGGAACATAAGACATTACTGCTTTTTTGCCCTGTTCTGGCCCCAGAATCTGTCTTGATGTTAGCTGCAGAACTCTCCTAATAGAACTCTGCTAATCTTCTCTGCTAATAGACCGCATGTTTCACAGGCACAGACTCCATGTATCCCAAAATAAGCATTCATGACACAAACCAAAAATCCTTCCCTGTGTCCATATATTTTGGCAATTCAGACTCAAGCTCCTAGTTTGCCATTATTTACTTGTCCAGAACCATGTTACTGTGCAATAAATGTCAGATAGCCAACATTTCAGTTTTACAACAATACTAATCAGAGACATAAAAGACCCTCTAGATTATTGAAGCTAATCTCTTTCATGATACAGGCAGGATGGAATCCTTAAGTAGGAGAAATCCCAAAGGCAGAGAAGGGGGTTGTTCATGTGTTTCAAAGCAGTAATCATTAAAAAATGTCATGCTTACATTTTGAGATGTTTTGAGATAAAGTCTGTGCCTACCTGCAGTGAACAACCATAGGTCCAGCATCCGGAGGGTTACAGGTTTTGACTCGTCGTAAGAAAGCTAGGAATGGTGTAGGATGTTCTGGAACTCCATGGTCAGGCCAGGCAGTGAACTGGAACTGCCTCACTTCTCTTTTCTCACTTGAACCATTCTATCAAATAAAAATGCCCTTAATGAAACAACTGATTACCTATATAATAGCATCACCATTGAGCAAAATGATAGCAGAGCTGCAGGCAGTGATGAGAAGCCTGGGAACCCTAGTTGGGAACAGAGGGAAATTGGCCTGTTCCCACTAGAGAAAATATGACACACATTCTAAATTGCTGGTTTCAAGGCTCAAAGAACATGGAAGATTCTGTTACACTTCATAACATGGCACTGCCACAACTGCCAGTGCTTGAGCTAATTCTTCATTCAATTAAAACTTTTTTTAGAGTAAGAGTTCTATATTAACTGATAAACCTGGGAGAAGATGTACTGTGATAACAGAAGGACTGTTTCATTCTTCAGTGTTGCCAGTTGGATCAAGATTTAAGTAAATCCTTAAGCAATTTGATTTCTCAAAAGCAGCCTAAGTGTAAAAATAAAACATGTACCTTGTAAAGTGCAAATGTTCGAACACAGTATGTTGCCAATTCAACAGTGTCTAGTAGAGTCACTTGGATTAGTCCATATGTCTCTGTTCCTCTGCTTGGCCAATACTGATCACATTTCACCTGCAATAAAAAAGCATGTAATTTATTTGTTTTAAATATATTAATATTTAAAACAAACAAATGCACACACACACACATACATATATATCCATTTATTATAAGAGGCCAGATCCTCTGTATTGTTTTTTTTTTGGTCCACATGAATAGCTTCTCTGGTTGTATTATGCTTCTCCTATAATGGTTCCCTTTAAATTCAGTGAGGCAGATCAGCTGGTAATCAGCTGTAAATTAGGGTATGGAAAAATAAGTTAATGGGAGAGGTGCTGACCAGAGAAGAGCTGATTCCTGGGAAATGTCTGACTGCCTTCTCTTAACCTGCAGGAGAAAAACACTGTATCTGGGGTAAGTTAGCCCTTTTCCATTTGCAATAAGCTGCCCCAATTTAGCTGCCACACACTGTATGATAACTGCAGACAGATACTACATCAGCTGCTCCGTGGCAAAGCCCAGGCCCCCCAGTTACCTATTTAAATTTTACCTAACATCCATACCCTAAATATTGCTCTGTTAAAATCTATAGAGCCATCCCACTTCTCACCAGCTAGTGATCTGACCTAAGTATTCAATTACTTTTTTATTTGATCAAGAACATAATGGACATTTTAATCAAAGTGATGATTGCAAATTTGGGTTTTTAACTTTTTCCATCATACTGATCTACCCAGAAAGTTTTACGTTAGTCCCAATGCATAAAAATAGATGTTCTAATATTAATGTAAACAATATTTTACAACATATAAAAACACAGAACTGGGAAAAATTGGCTTTCTTTGGTAAAGAACAACTTTTAGATAGTGAATACATGAAATAAAATAACACCAGCAACTATGAAATGTGTTAAAGGAAAATATAATTTCCTTCTCATTTTAGTGTTATGAAACATCAGGACACTGAATTCAAAGGCATTTAAAATACATGGACTGATAGAAACAGTTCATCCATCAAATTTTAAAAGACAGAAGACATTTCATCTAAAGTAATCTCCATTTCAAAACATTGCTTATTTAGAAGAATATTAAGAAGCTGAAATACTATATAAAACAGATGCACAATACAAGTGTGTGTTTATCATCTTTTCTGAACAAGGATGATTTGTTTGGTTAAAAATATCATCTAAGATCTCTGCTGAATGGAAAGAGAGTTTCTGATTCTTTAAGACAATTACAGGGGTAGTCTAAAAATAATATGAAGCTTAAATTATTAAAATACTCCTTTTTTAATGAATAATATGTGAATTTGAGGCATAGTTGTCTGAAATAAATTCTTACCAATTGACTTTATATACAAAATAGAAATAGTTTATAGCTGGAATCAGTCAAAATACACTATATATATTTAAAGCATGTTTTTACTGGTCACTATAGTTATGCTGCAGCTTCAATGGAAAGTCTCCCATCAAATTCAATGGGAGTTGGAACGTGTCTTAAGAGACCTAGAGAAAAAAAAAGAAACCACTGCACTGTAATACCAAGAAGAACATGATCTGCCACATGTATTAACCGTAGATGCTGGTATTTGTTGAGCGAAGGGGTGAGCATCCAGAATTGAGAAGCTAAGACTATGTACAAGTTTCGGAGTCTGGTGTTCTTCATCTTTTTCACTCTGAATTCCTTTTGTCTCAGAAAGATTCAGCACTTTTTCCAAACTCCCCAATCCTACGTAACTTGGGCATTCAAAATATTTCATTTTGAGGATAACCAGGAAGGACACTGCAGAACATTAATGGTTCACAAACCATGCAGTTATCTGAATGAAGAACAGGGAAAACCTCTAACAATTAAAGCTGGGGAAAACATTAATTAGAGGAAAAAAACATTATATTGAAAGGAAATCATGCAGGGAGGACGGAAACAAAAATAAAATACTAAAATACTAATAGCAATTTAAATATTTCTGTGTTCTTAAAATAAAAAGAACAAGTGAAGAAGAATAAGAACACAGCACAATGGTAGGCGAAGGCTGGTCCGTGGGCTGCATTGGGCCTGCGGGAGACTCCATTTCCCAGCAGCCCCTGTCTACATCACTGCAGCTTGTTTCCATGGAGACCCCAGCAGCATCAGGGCCTTGACAGCTCGGGGCCAAGGTTTCCATGAAGAGCAGCCCCAGCAGCGCTGGCAGGGCACGCGGCTGGGTGGGTAACTGCTCCAGGGTCAGGGCCGGGAACTTGCATCACTGACAGTATAGTCTAGAGCTGAGGCAGAGCTGCGAACCGCTGCCAGCATGCCCCAAGCAGGGTCATGCAGGCAGCAGATTGTGGTTTTGCCCTGGCTCTGGGCCACATTGTCATTATTGCAAGATCTCAATCCAGGCCGTAGAGCAGCTTCCCACCCAGCTGTGCACCTTGCCAGTGTTGTTGGGGCCGGTCCGCATAGAGACCCAGGCCCTGGGCTGTTATGGTGCTGCCGCTGCTGGGTTCTCCATGGAAACTGGCCATAGCAATGCATGCAAGGGATGCCGGGAAATGAAGTTTGGTTACTGGCCGGATCCATCATTTTGCCCACCCAACATAGCATGTATTATTCTTTTATGAAAAGCAATTATGTAAACTATTTCTTTCTTCAGTTTTCTGAAATATTGGGAGAATGAATATTGGCAGTATCTCATGAATATTCTATGTTGAGTCCTAGTCTGGGAGGAAGCTACACAGGTTTTGTGGAGAGTAGGTAAAAAGGTGCTTTTCCAATTTAGTTAGCACAATGCAGGTATCTTAATCAATTGAAAAATCTGCCAGCTCATACAGGTTAATATTGTTAGCTCAGTCTTTGCAAATCATGTTGTACTTGGAAGTCCCACCTAGTTTCTGGAGAATGCCATGTGTTTTTATATTTTAAAAACGCTTAAATTGCTAAACCTGTTGTTTGAGTTCTGAG
>NW_005841898.1:2113628-2118056 GCF_000455745.1 Alligator sinensis | reverse complement strand
ACACAGATGCGTTACTACCTGTTATGGTTTTTTTTGTAAGAACCCAAATAATTTTTAAAAACTGCCATTTAAAAATATAAGTAAACCTAGTACAACCTTTCGCATAAAACTCATACAAATATGCATGTGCATACATGCATGCACATAAATACATACATACTTCCCTTTAGCTTTGCTAACAGTTTCCAGTGCAAATTATGTTTCCACAGAAACAGTGCCAGTTTCCAGCAAGTATGCTTGAGAAGCAGCCAGTTTAGCAGTGGTAATACTTGATAACAACAACTTTGAAAACGGCTTGGAGAGAGAAAGATAATTCATGTTCAGTTCAGCATATTCAAGAGGAACAGCTTTTTTAAGTCAGAAAAGTATTTTTTACTTTGTCTCATTAATTTTAAGATGTAGCATGACATCTACCTTTCCTTAAGGAAAGAATATTTTGGGACCTGAACAAATTGGTAATGCTTCTTTAATGCCTTTACTCCCCAAGTACATATATAGCTCCTTAACATTCGCTAATCAATTTCCACCTCAGACAATTAGAGTGATGTTGGAAATGCAATGAGTTAATGGTAATAATGCACTTAGACTTTAGAAGCCTGCAGAAATTGCTTCAAATTAACTCTGATGAAAATTATTCTTTTTCTTTTCTCTGTATGTGTATTAAAAAAAAAAATTTAAAGCCATTCTAACATATTTCCTATGAGAGCTGGCTGCTCCTGAGGCCTGCTGCTAGAGTGACATTGCTTTTTCAAGAATGAATACAACTTCCAGTTCAGTGTATATGTTATGTGAAAAGGGGAGCTACTGACTACAAATAGTGATTCTCATAAGAAACAAAATGGATTTAAGTTCAGAATTTGGAAAAAAACCCACATGAACTGTAAGCTGATGGCACTACATCAAGCGGTCAGATTTTCCATTTGCCTCCGTTTAAGAAGTCTTTTTCAAAGATGTGCCCTCATCTGCTGCCCAGCCTTTCCTGCTCTTTCATCATAAAACTTAAATTCCCAAGACTCCCAGCAATTTACGTTTCTGATTAATCTCTGAGAGAGATTAGAACAAGGTGTCTTGGTTGGACTTCACTAGCAAAGGAGAATTAAATAGTATATCTCAAATGTCTAGTGGCTATTTTGCTGATAGAGAGCCTCTATTAAATGCTTTGGCCAAGATTTTCCAAACTGAGTAGTGGCTTTTAGTGCCCAATTTAGGATGTATGAAAGAGGCCTGATTTCCAATGGGTACGTGTTCATCAATCTCTGATAAGCTAGTCTCTTTAACACAAATCAAGATGACACAAAAATCATTAGGCAGTTTTGAAAATGTTGGTTGTTACTTTTACCTTAACTTTATTTTATCTTAACTCTTCCTGAGGCCAGGTACACACAGTCTAATAATCTGAGGGAATTCTCCAAGATTTGTTCTCCTGATAAAGAATTTTTCCCCCAAGTTGTGTGAACAGACATTTGAATGCTGAGGCCCTCAAGAGTGGAGAGCTCACAGTGTGGACACTTTACAGCCAGGGGGAGCCCTGTGTATGCTCTGAAGGCTCCCTTAGTCTGCCTGGCAACAGTGATTATGGCAACCCTGATTGGCTGACCCAGACTGCATGGTTAGTTAGTCTGAGTTTCCCTGCAGCACAATGTAGAGATTGTGAAGGGGGCATGTTCTGCTCCCTGATGGAGCAGCAGATTCCAGTGAGCAACATACTTTTCACAGGTGGGAGAAATGGAGAGGGAGGAGGAGGATTATGGATGACGATGATCTCGTCTGAGAGAAGCATGTTCAGACATTCACTCTGAGAGCTAGGGACAAAAGTTACTCTTAAACCAGTTTAAGTAATCAGAAACTGACTTAAACCTGTAACAGAACACAAATTCATTGTACATAAACCAGTTTCAAAATGGCTGAAACTGGTTTAAGATAAACCTGGTTGAATGTAACAGACTTAACTGTTTTGGGTCAAGCCGCTTTATGAAACTTCTGTCCTAGACCCCTTCCTGGTTTAAGTTAAATCTGAGTCCCCCAGGATCCCAGCATGCTTTCCAGCCCTGAGGGGAGCTGGGATGGGCTGTGCTGTCTGCTCCAGCAGAGAAGGGTTGGGGTGGGGGGCAGGGACTGCCCCCCACCCAGGCAAACCCCATCTGGGGTCTGGAGCTGGGCGGACAGGGGTTAAACCCCACTTCCCCTGAGTAGAGCTGCCATGCCCCGCTAAACTTCTGGCTGTGAATGTGAACTACAAATGCCAGAGGCACCTGGAAGCAGGAAGTAGAAGTGATGAGCAACCCTGCAGAGTCCTGTGTCTGTGATTCTGGACTGCAAATCCCAGAGACCTTGGGAGCAGCAGGAAGAGGAAGCAAACACACAGGCCATGATGGCTATAATGCCAGAAAGCTGTGCACCCTACAACTTCTGGCCTGAGCCACTGTAGGCATGTGGGTGCATTTCTTGAATCAAAAATGAAAGTCTGTCCAGTTGTTTCTCAGTTTAATCTCTGCATCTTAGACTAACCTGCAAAGACTGAATCGATTCAGCCTTGGGCTTTTTGACTGTCTGTACTTAGCTCAGGAGAAACTCTCCAAGGAGTGTTTTAACCGTGGTTGTTTCCAAGTTATTTTTCTCCTGGAGTAGTGACAGATAACCACATCTATCAAACTAGAATTTCCTGTCCCACATAAAGGAAAGGGTTACAACCATACTACCCTCCACCCTTGCCACTGAAGACAAAAATGGTAAATAAAAAATCGACACAATCCAGAAAGAACTTACAATTGTAGCCCAAAGGCATTTCATTTTCTGTATTTAAAATACACTCAGTAACAACCTTGACAATTAACAGGTCTACCTTCATTGCCTTGGGATGATGAATTATCATGTTACTACAATCATGGTCACTGAGATCATATATGACATTCACTGGCACTAGTTCAAAAGATTAATGAATTTATAAGTAATCTCATAATTGTATATGGTACAAGCCACAAAAAGCTCATAAAATACATATTCTTATAACTTGAATGCACATGCACACAGACACTCACTCTCTTTGGGTTATTTCATATAAAGGTGCCAAATCCTTGTTCTCTATGGAATTATAAGCATTCATTGAAAAGAAAGCTGTACAACGGAACAGAGAATGGGTTATTTTCCATGAGAAGCTGGAGACTATTTCAGATCTGAGAGTTTAACTATCTGCACGTGGTATAGAAAAATATTTGCATGTTCACACTTCAAGAAGTCACTGACACCAGAGAAGGCACTGTTTTGCATCACCAGAGCTGAAGAAGGAATATTACGACAGAAGCACGCACACACAAAAATTCCTGACGTTCAAGGGTAGAGAAACAATTTTCCAGTACAAAGTTGTACCAGTCAGTCCGAAAAACTCCTTCAGGGGATTCTTAACATGTAAGTCAGGTATTGCAGCCCACCAAAGACTTTAAGGGACAAAATGAAGTTCAAGAATGAAACAATAAGCTAATAGGCAAATCCGGACAGTACGTCCCTCCCTGCAGGAACAGCAAATGATATCTATATTCTGAATAATAACAATTCGTAAAAAATGTCTTTGAATCAGTTTTCTTAATATTAGAAATCTCTACAAAGTTGTTCACCAACTGAAGAAAAGTTATTGTTCAGAAAGAAGCTATCTTCCTGCAATGTGGCATAATAATAGTTATACTAATTATAATAAGCAAAAGTAGAGCTGATTGTCTGAGGATTCCTGAAAAATCCCCTGTAAATCTCACTAAAGGGCCACCTCAATAGTTTAGAATGCCCGTTAGCATCTCATATCTCCTAAAAGCTATTATTTTGAAGATAACTTATACTATAACAACACCTTAATCTCAGAGGATCGGACTTATCCAAGGAAGATTTCCAACTCACAGTCAGAAACCCTAGTTCCTAACATGGTGATATGATACAACAGTCATCATCATTTTGAGATTTTAAGTTTTCTATTCAGAACAGGAAAAAAAATATGGTGAGAATTTATTTGAAAAAAAGTATTTGACTGTCACCTTTTGAGACTTCACCATCTAAAAACCTTAAGATTAAACTAACAAAATAAATACAGGCCAAGATTTTATTAAAAAAACATCACAAGGGTGCTTGCAGATGTAAAAAAAAAATTTAAACGGTGCTTTACTTTAAACTTGGTGTGCCCCTGCACCAAGCCCCACATATGCCCATAAAAGGCAGTGCATTATTTCAACCCAGCTCACCTGACGTCTGTAAAGATTGAGTGCTTTATTGAGGTTTTTTAGTGCTTTTATTAAATAACTGATTGAATCATGGCTTGAGATGCTTTCTTTTTTTGGCACTTGATTTAAGATAGTTTACTGGGTTTAATTTTCCAAGACTGGATGTTCAGATATTGCTTTCCCATTCATTACAGTAGCGAGGGATGTGTATGGGTAACCTTGTTTG
>NW_005841898.1:2101638-2113618 GCF_000455745.1 Alligator sinensis | reverse complement strand
TGAAGTTTATTTAAACTGCCTAAATCTTTTGGATTAACAAAATTGGAAATATAAATCTAGGCTTTCTTGCCACACAGTTAAGGTCCTGTTTATACTATCTTGAAGTAGAAGTTAAAAAATAGCACTTAAACAAAATTCAAATTAGCATAAAGAAAAAACAATTTATAACATATTAGCCCCCAATCAGTTTGAATGTCAAGCCCCATTAAATGTGTACTTAAAAAAAAAGTAGCTGAGATGTGATTAGTGATGCTAATTGTTAATACTGGAAGATAACTGATAATAGGGGTGTACAAAATGGGCCGTATTCAATTCGATTAGATTCAGTCAAATCCGAATCTGAAGATTCAATGTTGATTTGGAGAATCAGTGATTAGGCCATAGATACAGCTTTAAATGTTTTTTCTATATACCTTGAGGTACCAGGCGCAGCTCGTGAATTCTGAGATGCTGGGTCCACTTTTGGGTCCAGCGCTGAGCGCATGGGCCGCTCCCCCGTTGGCTCAGCAATCGGTCACAGGGGGACCCCGGGTGCCCCTCAGACTTAGGAGGCACCACTTGCCGAGCAGGGGGTGGGGTGCGGGGTGGGTCCACCACATGCTCCATGGCAGACCTGGAAGTGGACCAGAAGTGCTTTTGGCCCACTTCCAGGTCCACTGCCAAGCACTCTGGGGACCATTTCAGCATTCATGAGCAGCCTGGTACCTTGAACTATGTAGAAAAAACATTTAAAGCTGTGTGTATGTCTGAATCATTGAATCTCTCTGAATCTCTCTAAATTGATTCGGTGGGTTCTGATTCAATTCATAGAGATTAAAGGGTCTCCAGATTCGATTTGGATTCAGAGATTCAGTCACCAAATCAAATCTGGCCGAATTTCCACCAAATCGAATCAGCAACTGAAGCTTCGCATAGCCCAAATTAATAACTCAAAGGCAATCCAGAAATCTGTTCTAATCTCTTCCTTTCAATTGAATGAGTCAAGTGGTGAAGGCTGGTCCTTGGGCTGAAACAATCCCTGTATGCCAGGATTGGGCCCCCATATCTGTACCAGGCCCTTGATTAGGCTCCATGCCATCCCCATATACCAGAATCAGGCCCCATGCCATCCCCGCATACCAGAATCAGGCCCCATGCCATCTCTGCCCAGCCACGCATTGTGGGATCGGGTCCCTGCACTGCTTCCACTTGGCCCCACGTGCTGGGATCCAGCCTCACAGCACCATATGTGCCTGATCTAAGTTCTACAGTCTGAACAGCATGGTGCTGTAAGTTGGAACTGGACTCTCTGCTGTAAAAGATTCTTCAGGTGATTATGTGTATTATAATGAAGCCCCAAGAATAAAATATTTTTGTACCATTCTGACTGATACTTGCTTACAGGCTCAGAACACTGATCAGGACACTCAGAAGAATGAAAAAAAGACAGATAAGACCAGGCTAGTATTTTATTAACATAATGTCCAAGGCCTTTAAATGGGTCCACTGCAGGGAATCACTTTGGCCTAGCTATAGGATTCAAAATATTGAATCAAAAGACTCAAAAGAACTCAGTCTTTGGAGTCCTCCCACCCTTCTTCTCTGAGAAGGTGGAAGAGCAACAAAGTAGGAACCCAAAGTCTTCAAAGATATTGTGTCTCCCTTCTGTCACAGGCATATAGAGTCCCTAAATCTCTCCGGGTGCTGGTTGCTTGACCTTTCATCTACACTGGATATAGTTTACAAGTTTAAGTACATTTTCCACAAGCAACTGATATTCATTTTTAGCCCAATATATTGCTGCTAAAGCCTATCCAGACTGCAAGAACTGTTTCTCTGCAGTGGTATAGTTAGGTGAAATAAACCACTGGGCCACTGCCAATTTGACCCCACAAAATGTTGATTGGTAGGTCTGCAGTTCCTTCCTTTTCAGAGTGAGGGTGGGGTAACTAAGGGCAGCAAAATGATCCAACTGATTTGGGAAAAGCTTTAAGTAAATGAAGAGATGGCATCTTCTAGCCCACGCTCTTATTGTTTAATGTATGCTTCCCCCCTGCAACTTCTGGTCTCTGATGAAGCCCTCAATCTAGTGAAGTTAATCCTTGATATCTCTTTTACAGGAATACTATTTAAAGGCAACTATTGCTTGACCAATGTGCTCCATCAGTGGGGAGGTTGCTGTCTTAAAGATGGAGGTGGTGTTAAAGATTCCTGGGGAGTCTCCAAGTGTCATGCCATGGCCTTCAACCTCAGGCCCTAGCTCACCTAACATAGCTGCTCACCAGTCTGGCCCTTCAAGCCAAGCAAGCCAGCCACAAACCTCCATCTGGGCCTAGCCATCTTCCCACTCCATGCCACTGGAGTGGCTGGTCAGAGTCACCTGACCCCTCAGCCTCTCCATATAATACACCTGACTCAGGAGAAGTGTAGGGGCACCAGGGTTTATACCCAAGCCCAAATTGCCTTGCTGTTCCCTATGGCTTGTGTTTCTGCCTGCACTCTGTTTTGCTTTTCTGGCTTCTTGACTTGGCTTGCCTGATGACTCTGTGCTCTGCCTGAGCCCTTCGAACATGGCTTTTCCTTAGACCCAACTCTCTGCTTTGTCTCCTGGCTACTCCATTGGTTAACCCACTGGCTTCTTGACTTGGCTTCTCTGACCGACCTCTTGGCCTCCTGACTGGGTCTGTGCTTGGATTCTGCTCACTCACCCTGACCCATGTGGGCACCTTGTTCCCCACGTGATCCGTGACTTGGATGCCCAAGGTTAATTTTGGACTTGATCTGAATTTTGGATGAAGATTTCTGTTAAACTGGGTTATCTGCCCTTTCTATAATACATGTTAGCTCATGGATAAAGCTCTCTTAACCACAGGATTGTGAAGTTAGGCTCTCTCAGTGGCTTCCTATGAAGCCCACATAGCTGTCCAGAATCCTGATTAACATGCCCACCTAATTACAAAGACAAACAACATAGTAATCATATGTTACACAAATATACAAGATGGGACTAAATGACAAAGCTCCGAAACTATGGAACTTCTACATCGAGAAGAATCTTTCTCTTACTGCAGCATATTTTCCAGATTCAACAAACAAAAAATATGGCCATACTAAACTATCTGTATATTTCCCATCACGATTGGGTGCTGACACTGCTTTTTTGCCTGCTGACAGATGCAGGAACAATGAAGGAAAACTGAGTGACTGACCTGCCTAACCTCAATATCCCTATGAAGAACATGCTACACATAAGTAACAGGGCACAGTGTTGTCATAGATTAGGAATTAGTTTTAATATGTGGATGAAAAAGAAACACATAAATCTATTTTTAGTGAAAGCTTGTGATTTTAGCTCATAGTGAAAATGGCTACATTCATCATGCATAACCTTTCTTTCCAGGATAGCAGGAACATTATGTACGGTGAAGACCTGTATGTCTTAGTTTTCAACCTCTCCCTTCCCCCCTGCCTCCGAAAACTCCCCTCAGAAAAGGAAAAAGTTAAGGGATGCAAGTAGCTAAAATAAAGTTCTGTGGAGACAAAAGCTGTGGAAAAAAGTCTGCTACTCCAACTGAGAATTAGGAACTTCACCCAGAGCAAATAATCATAAAAATGTAGGGCTGGAAAGGACCTTGAGAGATCATTCTCAATTCCATTCCACGGCACTACCAAGACAGGATCAAATATACTTAAACAATCCTTAAAAGATGTTTGTCTAATCTAGTCTTGAAAACCTCCAATGAGGGAGATTCCACAAAGTCCTTAAGTAACCAGTTTCAGTAATATCCTGATAACTAGAAGTTCTTTTAAAAAAATGTCACCTAAATCTTATTTGATGCAAATAAAGTTGACTTCTTGGTCTGCCTTTAATTGATGTGAAGAACAATTGATCAACAACCACTTTATAACAAATAACTTTTACATATTGTAGGACAGTTATCATGAAAACTGACTTCCCAGTCTTTTTTTTCTGTACTAAACAAACACAATTTTTTCTGCCTTTCCTCATGTTTTCTAAATCTCTTAGCATTCTTGTTGCTCTCCTGTGGACTCTGTCCAATTTGCCTGTATTCTCCTGGATGAGGCATTCTATCTGCATGTTTTTTGTCAGTTTCAAATGCATAATACCTTTGAGACCAGGATTTTCATATCTTTCTTGCTACATAACAAAGAAAAGAGCATTCCTGGGTTTGGGTAAGGTGTGTGTATTCTTTTTTTAAAAAAGTTGTGCAGGGAAAATGAACTTAACACATACATGTTTTAGTTGGCAAATACTGTTGGAATTAGTATAGTAGATTTCTGTTATTTGTATAGCCCCTTTCCCAACAAAATTATGCAAATAAGCAGATTCTGTAAACAAACAGAACAAGAAAAAATCATGGAAATGGGTAGTGTAATTCCCTATCATAACATGGCACTGTGCACATTTTTTTGTCAATTCTCAAAGACTCTGTGGGGAATAAATAAAAAAAAAATATGGCAACTGCTGTTCAATCACATCTTATGCTCCACAGTGTTCTTGTACTTGACCATGTGCATGTGTATAATAAATAAGAAAATCCTATATCTAACAAAATAGTTCCCTTTCTCTTAGACAAACCAGAGAGAATACATGATCCAATATCACCTATATGGTTGTTAACTATAAACATGTTAACTAGATTTAAAAAATGAAAACTGCTTATTAATGTAAAACAACAAGAAGCCATATGTAATCATTTCCAGATTACAAAAATGTTTCATAATTTGAAATGTTATACTAAATTATCTGTTGTGATATAAAAAACTTATTTCTACATGTTGCTCAAACTTAGCAATATTTGATTAAACAATCTTTGCATTCCTTTTTTATAGTTTTGGAGAATGCAAGGAACCACAATATGCTAAGAGCTGATATGCAAATAAGCAGATTAAATGTATTCATATTGATAGCAAATGTTTTTGTTCTATAGAAAAGTATGGAAATAACCAAAATATGCAAATAACCCATATGTGATAAAATAGAATCTATTGCATAGGTTCAGGATGACATTTTCAAAGAAGCCTAAAGGAAACTGGCATCCAAATCTGGTCACCTTTCAGTGTGATTCAAGCATCTCAGTGCCTTTGAAAATCTCTCCCTGAATAAACTGCCATATGGTTGAGTTTTACAAACGTGACAACGTGAAGTGATGATACAATCAGAACTACTACTTGCAATGATAGCTGGATTGTTGCTAGTGCATTTTCTTAAAGCAAAAGAAAATCAGTACAAAATCTACAGATTTATATTACACTTTTTGTGAATCTAGTAACACACGGCATATCAGCGGATTTGCCAGCACTGCAATTCTTTTTTGCTAGCATTAAGTCTCCTCCATTCTTCTGGTTCACATCTCAACATACTAAGGGAGTTAAAGAACAAAGTACTTATTGATCCAGAAGTAGCTGATTTTTCATCCTAAATCAAAAAGCAATAGCAAACCAAGTACTCATCTCTTTCCATATATGATGCTAATGCTATCCACCAAGAAAAACATTCCACTTACAAGCTCTTTCCTGTCCTGATAGAATAGAGACTGAGATCTGCAAATGCATAACTTCACTTAACAAAGGCATGCATATTCTTCTAGTGGAGATAGCAAGTGAGCATTATTGTAGCTCTGATCTCTTGTATTTAATAAAGCATTCAGCAGTTTTGAAAAATACACAGCCACATAGCATACACTCTATATTGTAAAGGCAATGTTTTCCTGGTAACCTTTTACAATTTGTGTAGATTAAGGCTAGGGACAGACATTCAAAAAGCCTGAGCCTGAACTGATTCAAACTTTGCAGGTTAGTCTAACCTGCAAAGCTTGAACTGATTTGGAGGTGGATAGAGATTCCCTTTTTATTCCAGAAATGCAGGCACTGGAGCACCCCTCCCCTCGCTTCCACAAAACTGAGCTGAGGGGGGTGTGGCCAGGTCCTGGCAGGACGCTCTTATTATTTTCCCCCCTCCTGAACAGCCCAGCAGGGAATGTTTCTCACCCCTAACTCAGTGTTTATCAATCCATTAAGAAAATGAAGCCTCTCTCCAGTAACTAATGGAGCTCTTCTTAAACAGCTCTTCCAAGGAAAGACATTAAGCTACCTGTTGATTAGCTCCAAAAAGCCTGTTTGCCTTGTTGTCTCCCACAGCACAAACCATAGCCAAGATGTGGTCTGCTAGCTAATGCTGACATGTCTGCGCAAGGCGGTGGGGAGAGAAGGGGAAATAATCCCTGCTTAACAGGGACAAGCCAGGCAAATGCTCTGTGTCTGCAAGTCTCTGCTGAAGCTGCAGCCAGGGAGCAGAGGGGAGGGGCCAGCTCTGCTGTGGAACAGAGAGCCCTGTCCAGCCCAGAGAGCATGCTGAGATGCTGGGGGTGTCTGGTTTATCTAAAACCAGTAAGGGGTCTGGGACAGACATTGCATAAACCGGTTTGAGCCAAATCAGTTAAGTCTGATACTACATTCAACCAGGTTTATCTCAAACCGGTTTCAGCCATTTTCAAACTGGTTTATGTGCACTGAACATCTGTTCTGTTATAGATTTAAACCAGTTTCTGGTCACTTAAACCAGTTTATGTGTAATGTCAGTCCCTATCTTAAGTGAAAGACTTGCAGGCAGATGGTTGTGGATACACATATCAGTTACAAAGAATACTTAAATGAAAGTGGTAATGACTCTTCCACTTTTGTGGCCATAACAGTGAAGATATATGAGTTTCAGGTACACTGATACGCCTGAAGCATGCCCTATCAAAACTTTGCTAAACAGAAAGATAAAGAAATATACCTCTCCTGGTGTTACAAATGAAACAACTATCTATTGAAGCTTGGTCCCATGTATATACCTGTTTGAAAGACCTCTGTATATTCCAGATAGGCAAGAAAAGAAAATCCCTAGCTTCCAGAACTCTGAACTAGCTGGTGTGTATATATGATTGTTTTCTATTAGATACAAGTAGAATTGCTCAATAATATGGCAAGCCTCTATTCTACCATCAGCAAATTTAGATTCATTGCAAGTAGGAAAAGCTTGTGCTTTTGGAGCAAGAATATCTGGGGATTGCCCCCAGAGCTGCCTGGGAGTTTTGAGTACCCATCTTGTGCACCATAATCCTAACTGATTTGCTTCAGTGCTGTGCTTACTAAGTAGCCCTTAGGTACAACAGCCTCCTAACACTGCACTGCTATACAGCCATAAACATTCTTTAAAGTAGCTTTCCCTTCTTTTAACCTGTTTGAAATGTGTGATGCAATTTAAGGCTCCTTCTCCTCACATAAAATTCTGTTCTAATCCCCAGCCTCAAGGATATCCAAGCCCTTGTACCATTTATAGATATTGTATATTATATGTATACTTTAAGAGCTCTATTTTTGCTTGCATGCATGCTAGATTATAAACCTATCAAAAGACTGGGGTATCCAATTAAGGATCTTGATTTGGTGACATGAGTTCCTTGGTGATATGAGTTACTCCATAATTCTTGTGGAGGGTTCAGAGGGATAAGAAGTGTCCCCTGGAACAAAAAAAGCATCTATTTTGTACTATAGCACCCTCCACACAAAGTTGATTAAGTTTCTCCATGGGGTGCACCGTCTCTCCTGGCTTTATCAAAAGGAGCTTTGCAGCAGTAGATTGTTACTGGTGCACTCAGCACACAACAAAGGAGGAGACACACAGACCCAGCATGAAGCTCTTGCACTGCTGTATGTTACGTGCCATTATTCTTTAAAAGTAGAAAAGACACAAAAGACGCTTAATTCTCTTCAACAATAATTTGTCCTTAACAATGACAAATATTCCCACAGAAGCAAAGCTCAAGGACCTTAATTATTCTCAATTATCCAAATATATGCCTAGTGCAGAGAGTCTCATAATTTCATTATTAACCTAACAGAGCTTTTAAATTGACAAATCCTTTATTCCTACTGGTGTGCAACTCCCAAGAAAAGAACAGTGCAATATACAGCATACTGTTTTTATGGCAACAACTTCCACATAACCCATGAATTATTTTTTGTTTACATTATGATATATCCAGGGTTTATTATTATAGCAATAATAAAACCTATCTTCTGGTAGTTAATGACTAATTTTATCAGACTAAGTCCGTTTAGCCAGTGCTGCAAGCAGTATCACTGTAAATACTACTTAGGGCTCCTCTACATGTGCAGGTAAAGGATCTAATAGGATCTAATGCATGATCCACACAATTGTGCCCCCTGCCATGTCACATGTGAATGCCAGGAGATGGGACTGTAGGATTGTGTATTAGATCCCAGTGCACCTTACTGATGGTGCAGGTGAAACCTGGGATCATGATGCCAGACTCCTCAAACACCGGCTCCCATGGCTGAGAGCCCCACAGCTGATAGGGCTTGGTGGGGCTCACAGCAGAGCCAGTATTGCCCGTGTTGCCCCCATTGCCCATGTCAGCTGTGGGTCCCTGCTGTGAGCCGTGCAGCCCGTGAGGCTCACTGGGGTAGCAGCATTCTCTATGTTGCAAGCCCCACAGCTGCCAATGCTGCCAATACTATGAGTCTTATCAGCTGCAGGACTGGCAGCAGGTTGTGCACTCTTGTAGCTGAGAACCCCTCAGTTGATGGGACTACCAGCCACAGGGGAGCACTAGGAGATGTGTTCAATTCATGGCATAATTAGAACAATCTACATAGTTATTACACTTGTGAAATAATTTTGTAGTTTATGGCTTGTTTTATCATGCCATTAATTGGCTGAACATGTTAATCACACCTAAAAGTTAAGTACAGACTGTCAGAAAGAGGCTGAATCGATTCAGTCTTTGCAGGTTAATCTAATCTAGAGGCGGGCAATTATTTTGGGCAGAGGGCGGGTTACTGAGTTTTGGCAAGCCAGAGGGCTGCATGACAGGCAGCCCAGGGTAGATTAATATTAATTTAAAACATTTTTTAGGGCCCCCGTGGGCCAGATAGAATGGCCGGGCAGGCTGCATTTGGCCCCCAGGCTGCATTTTGTCCACCCCTGATCTAACCACACAGTTACTTTTGATTCACAAAATGCAGCCACATGCCTACAGTGGCTCAGGCCAGCAACCAGGGGGCACTAGAGTGTGACTCTCTAGCATGTAGCCACCATGGGATGTGTGTCCACTTCCTCTTCCTGCAGCTCCCAAGGTTTCTGAGATTTGCAGTCCAGAATCACAGCAGCATGACACTGCAGGGTTGCTCATCACTTCTCCCTGCTTCCAGGTGCCTCTGGGATTTTTAGTTCACAGTCACAGCCAGCAGTAAGTTTCAGTAAGTTTAGCAACAGGGGAAGGGGAGCTTAACCAGGGGAAGGAGGTTTAACCCCCATCCCTGGCCCCAGACCCCACCCAGGGTTTGCCTGGGAGAGAGCTAGTCCCTGCTTCCCTCCCCCCACTTACTCCCTCCAACCTTTCTCTGCTGGAGCAGACAGCACAGCACAGCACAGCCCAGGGCTGGAAAGCATGCTGGGATGCCCAGGGATTCTGACTGAACTTAAAGCAAGAAGGTGTCTGGGACCGAATTTTCATAACCTGGTTTGACCCAAAACAGTTAAGTCTGATACTACATTCAACTAGGTTTATTTTAAACCAGTTTCAGCCATTTTAAAACTGGTTTATGTGCACTGAATTTGTGTTCTGTTATCGGTTTAAACCAATTTCTGATTACTTAAAACAGTTCACGTGTAACTTCTGTCCCTAGCCCAAGTGTAACATGTAAAGGGGGCCTTAGTTCCTCATCAGTGCAGAAGTTTAAATTGTGATTCATATGAGTGCAACAAGTGCTACACCCTTCATATTGCTATTTGACTTTTATTCAGCAAGAGTTTTTGAGATAGAAGATTCTGGCCATAAACACAGTGTTAGTGATATTACAGTGAGAATCATACTATTACTGAAGGCAAGGAGGAGGTTGGATAAATATGTCTGTTCCAGAACATATTACAATGCAATAGGTTGGAGTTAAGGAATTACAGGAAGAAAGGGGAAATCAGACCTCTCTGACACCTGAGTTACCTACAGTGTGGATATGTGAATATCTTTGAGGGGAAAATATACTGACACAGAGAATAACAGAAATGCTGTCCTTTCTTCCGAACTGATATTCTCTCCCCTCATCTGATTGCTCATAACACTTTATATGCTGAATGGTACATGATGTAGAAAGAATACAATTTAGAATAAATTGTTTGCATCGTAGGGCATGCAAATCCTCATAAATAAACTGAATAGGTTTGGTACCCAAAATGGGAGGGGAGGACAGCCCCCAAACCTTACATAAAGCAGTATTAATTCTTTAAATCACCTATATGCTTCTTAACTGTATTCATAAGCTTCTTTTCCTAATCTTTACTATCTCTGCTCCTTAATGTTTTCTTTTTATTTCATTCAAACTAAATTCATGCATGAAATAATGTTATCCACACTTTGCTATGCACTGCAATGTGTCTAATCATTTTTTATATAAATTGTGTGTATGATAGCTGAATAATAGGAATGATTTTTGTCTGTGAGGTCTGGATTAGGTCAGGTGAGATTCAGGAGGTGACATTTAAAACAAAACAATAAAGTGCAAAGGGTTATAAATGATCATTTTCCTTGCCCTGTGGCTCTTCTATAGGCAAGGAAATGAATAACTAATTCACTATAACAACTTCATTTGCCGTTCTCAGCTATTAAATATGCACGTTTGCAGAGCTGTGGTAAGTTAGATATCTAACACATGCAAATGAATTGACTTGGTTTGTTTCTGCAGATGCTATGAAAAAAAACACACCCTCTTTATCTATGCTGCACTGGCTCAAAAGGCTCATGCTGAGCTGCAGGACAGAATAATGAAAGAAGTAAGGTAAATAGAAATGAAGACTTGAAGATGCAAAAGAGATGGAAAAATCCTCCAAAAAGAATGAAATTGTCTTGGAGAAGGAATAACGAACATGACTGCCAAAAAAGCAGTCAGAAAATAAGTCTGAGGAACAAGAAAATCAAAAGTAGAGAATAGCTTAATTGTTATTAGCATTTAGTTGTCTTTGAGCTAAATCCTATTTCACTTTATGTCCTGAAATGTCACATACACCACCAAGTGCTTGCAGTTTTAGGCATTTACACAATTTTGATTTACCTCTGGCCGAGCAGATGTGCTTGTCCCCACTGAGCATGCTCAGAAGGGTTGTGCTCTGCCTGGGCAGATACACAGCTGGGATAGCATTATCCAGGTATGAGGCCAGGAAAATCCTGAAATGTCAGTTGCAAAAAACTCACAACTAACAAGTGTTAGATGCTGGAGGAAGAGAAGGAGGGCCACTTTGTTACTTTTTAGCCCCATATCATGCCAGTTGGGAGCAAAGGACTCAGGTTCTAGGCCCCCCTCACAAAAAGGGGGTTTGAACCCGCATCTCCTGCTTCACAGCAAAGTGGTCTAACCACCAGGTCACTAATCAGGTATTGCCAAGGTCTTTCAGTAGTAGCATAATTGGTGAAGGGCAAGTGGGACACCAGCCCCAGATGCTGACTTAGAGCGGAGACAGAACGGTGCTCCTCATCTCCCTCAAGTCTTTGCCACAGCAAAACCAGCCCTGCGCCACCTGGCCAGAGAAGCTAGGTAGAACCCCTTCCCACACCGTCCAGCAGCAGGAGCCAGGTACAAGGACACTTAGGACCTCCCTGATCCCTCCAAAAATCTCTAGTATTTGGCATCCTACTACCCCTTGGCATGGAAAAATTTTGCCCAAGGCACAAAATATCTCTACTCCCATCCATTTCTTGAAGCTGGTCCTCTGCATGGCAATGAGATATGTGAAGCAATGAGGAACACACACCTGAAGTGCCAAAAGCTGAAGTTTTGCAGATAAATATATGCCAATTTGGTGGGCAAAGAGAAACAGGAATCATCCCTTTTTATTTCATTTGATCTTGTGCTATATATAAAGAAAGGATGATATAGAAGAAAAGTAAATATGATAGCTTCTGGTTATTTTCTTTCC
>NW_005841898.1:2040903-2101340 GCF_000455745.1 Alligator sinensis | reverse complement strand
CCCTATTAAAGGACTCTCACTCCTGCCCTACCTCTGATATTATTAGTGACAGTAATGGTCTTTTAGGACGGGAAGAGGTAACTCAGTGGTGCTCAACCCTATTAGAATCAAGACATCCCTTGTTATACTCAAACAACCCCACAGAAAATGCCAGCCCCTAGCCTTCACTCATTTTTGACTAAAGAAAAATAATACAGCAATTCTTCTGTCACAAAGAACTCAGAAAGACCACAACAGGGCAGAATTGGGGATTGAAAGGATTCCTATTTGTAATCTCTAGGTTTTTCTTGTGAATAACATGTTCATAGGTTTGCACACCCAACTGTACTAATATCTTGAGGCACCTCATAGTACCCTTGAAAGGATCTCATAGCACCCTATGGCCTTGTAACACCCTGCCTGAAAATCACTGGGGTAACCTAAGCACATTTGCAGACTTCAGGCTTCTCCTTAACTGGAATTGCTCTCTGTGCTAAACTATGCATTAAGGTCTGTTTACATAAACTGCTGTTGACAGGGCTGAGTGTGTGAAACTCATTTCACTTACGAGCAAGGAATGAACTAAATTATAAACAAAGAAATACACCGACATACGCACTGAAATGCACAGACACTCCAGTGACTAGACTGTCTGGGCCTTCATTACACTCATTGCCATTGAATGCAAATCATATGCGAAGGTGATTATTATTCTGATCAGCACTTTTCAGGGTACAGTCAGCAGAGGGTAGAGTTAGCTTGAAACTGCAATAAGCAATTAGTGAAGAAAATGAGCTGAATTTCATTTGGTTATTTCAAAACAAGTTTCTGTACATTGGCGAACGGTGGCCTGCAATGTGAAGATAAACTGCAAGTATGTAAGTAACAACACCTTCTGCAAAGGCTTGCTCATTATTGTCAGATTTTGTAGTAACATTTGTGCCATTTAGAAGTAACTTTATTATTAGAAGCAATTAGTGAAAAAATGGGTAGAATTTCATTTGCCTAGCTCAAAACAACTTTCAGTGCTGGGCTAACTAAGACCTGCAATGTCAAGATAAAATAAAGTATTCTGATAAAATTACCTTCTGCAATGGACTCATTACCAACAGGTATGTGGGGACAGTGATATTAATGTAGGCTGCATTAACATCCTGGCACTGACTCAATATAACTGTTATGGCTTGCTTGAACAGCAAGAAATATCTGTACTTCTTAAAGGTGCTGAAATGGTAAATACTATATATACCTGGATGGGAAGAGCTACTACAGTAAGGAATAAGGCATTACACTGGATTCTGTTTTGCTACAATCACATTAAAGCAAAAAGTTATCATTTTAAAAGTGGAGATTACACATAAATCACTTATGTAAAAACTACTATAGTCAGCTCCAGAAATCTATTTTTATTGATTTGTATGAGCAACACCTGCCCCTCCCCATCTTTTCTACAGTATTTTTTACCCTAGATATTTATGCCTTTTTCTAATAAGAGGCCCAACTAGCATGTTTTCCACTGCTTTCACAATTTTAAATATACTTATTATAAAATGCCTATTCTGTTAGACTTCAGATATGCGTCCACTTCTCTCTTTTTTCTTCTTTTTTTAACACATACATTTCATTTCTAGTCTCCTTAGTTTTACTTTACCCTTTACAGACTATTCCTAGGGAAGGTCTCATAGCTGAAACTTCATAGATAATTTTGTCAGCATGTATTAGTAAGCTAGATTTTCTTCTTTTTGCAGCTCCATGTGAAAATACAATACCCTTATATATTTTTAACTATAGAAGAGTACTCACTGATCTTAACCAGAGCATAGACAACACAATATAAACGCAAAGGCTGAGCGGAAGTGACGTATGTTAACTTTCTTATGGCCAAAGTCTATGCCACTGCCAGTTCCTCCTCTGCCTGTACCTGTGTGGGCTTTGTCTAAGTGCAGGCACTGACCACCAGGGCTGTCCTTAGGGAGGGGCGAATTGGGGAAACTGCCCCAGGCCCCATGCTTTGGGGGTCACATGGAGTCAGGGCCAGCTTTGCGTCTGGCCACTTGCCACCTCCCCCACTCCCCTGCTGCCACGTCCAGGCCCCCCACAGGCTGATTTGCCCCACACCCCGCTACAGTCATCTCTGCAGACCACCATGGCTTCTTCCATCACGTGCCTGGGCTGGCTTTAGTGTCAGGACAGCCAGGTTGGGGAGTGCTTGTGGTTGCTCTCAGGAATCAGGTAAGGGAGCTGCAGGAGGAGGTGGGTAGGCTCAGAAGCATCTGTGAGCATGAGGCCTTCATTAACTTAATGCACAGAGAGACCTGCCAGAGAAGGTACTGGAAGACACAGAAGACATACTCAGGTAGGTGGACGCTGGCAGTTTGTCACCTCTGGCAAAAGACAGCACTCCTTTTTTGAACCTGTGGCTGTCTAGCTGGAGAATAAAGCCCTGGTACTGGATCAGAAGGAGCCTACTCCAGCGCATCCATCTGCCAGCCTGACCTGTTTGCTCAGGAGGTCTGCTTGCAGGAGCTCGCATCCAAGATGTCACGGAAAGGTGGCAAGATTCACTGAGCCGATTGACTACTACCTTATGTGCTTACCCATATAGACACAAATGATACTGCCATGGACCACCTTGTGCAGATCCAAAGCGACTACATGACTCTGCGTGCAAAGGTGATGGGGACATGGGTCTAGGTCAGGGGTGGGCTGGCAGTGGACTCCATTTCCTAGCAGCCCCTGCCCCTGATCATATGGCTGCAGGTGGTCTCCATGGAGACCTTAGCCACAGCTGTGTTGTGATAGTGCAAGGCTGGGGTTGTGACGGAGACCAGCCCAACAGGCAGGGTGCGTGGCAGGGCAGGGGGCTGCTCCAGAGCCACTGGGATCTTGTGGTGGGGGCGGCTTGATCTGGGGCCAGGGCAGAGCCACAATCCACTGCTTGCAGACCCCTGCCTGGAGCATGCATCAATTAATCACCACATCATCTCTGACCTCACAGTCAGTCAACCAGGATTAAACTGGCCACACTGTTATGGAGCACTTCTCAACCATTTTTGAACTGGACAGAGTCACTGAGCCTCAAACCTATACTAGTGGGGCCTTTGCAATGACACAAATGCCCTTGGGGACAAAGTTCAAACCACATCCCACATTGTTGACTCATGTCCATTCACAATGCTACCTGGTGATGCTTTCAACCTCTTCACACTGGTGATGACATTGCCTTAAGATGGCTGAAACAATATGCTGAAACAGCATATGCTAAATAAATAAATACCGGGGGATGGAAACAAAAGTCCAGAGGTAAGTGAAGAGCCAGAGGACCTGAATAAAGCTTAGTAAAGGGAAGCACTAGTGGGAGCCTTAAAAACATTCTCAGGGAGAAGATAGGACAATCAGTTAGATACCTGAAATATTTATATACTAGTGTGGGAAGCACTGGGAATAAACAGGAGGATTTAAAAGTCCTAGCACAACTATGGAATTGTAGCGATGTGGTGGAATAGTTTACATAACTGGAGTGCTGTTATGGATGGGCTTATCTTATTCAAGAAGGACAGGCAGGGGGAAGAAAGGAGGAAATGTTGCCATATATATAAAAGAGATGTACATGTGTATGAAGGTGCAGTATGAAGGGGAAGGTAGGCCTGTTGAAAACCTCTGAGTAAAGGTTAAAGGGAAGAGCAATACGGGGGTATGTCATGGTACGCATCTGCTACAGGCCTCCAAACCAGGAGGAGGTGGAGAATGAGGACTTCTTTAAACAACTGATGCAAGCTTCTAAATCACAGGATCTGGTTCTCACAGGGAATTTTAATTATCAGGACATCTGCCGAAAGTGAAACAGCAGTGCATAAGTAGTCTAGCAAATACTTGGAGTGCATTAGGTATAACTTTCTGATACAGATAGTAGACAGACTAACTAGGAGGAAAACTCTTCTAAAATTACTGCTCGCTAGCAGAAAAGAATTGGTAGAGAATGTGAAGGGGAAGATAACTTAGGTGATATTGATTACAAAATGACAGAGTTCAAGATCCTAAGGGGAGGAAAGGAGACCAGCAAAATAAAGAGATGAGACTTTAGAAAAGCAGACTTTCATAAATTCAGGGAATTGGTGGACAGGATCTGGGAGGCAAGTCTGAGAGGAAAAGGAGTCCAGGAGAGCTGGCTATAAAGAGGTCCGTTAAGAGCACAGAAGAAAACTTCTGAAGTGACAAAAGAATGGAAAATACAGCAGGAAAGCAGCCTGCCTGGCTAGCTGAAACTCAAAAAAATCCTATAAAAAGTGGAAACCTGTTCATATTATTATGGAAGAGTATAAGAATATTGCATGGCTGTGCAGGGAGAAAATTAGAAAGGCCAAGACACAACTTGAGATGCAACTAGCAAGGGACATAAAAGGAATTAAAAAGAGATTCTACAACTATGTTAAGAATAAGAAAAGGCCAAATAAACTCGAGGTCCCTTATGGAATGCAGGAGGCAATCTACAGAGAAGAAACTAGGGTTACAGCAGACCATGAGCCAACAGTGCTTCAAAAAAGGCCAACAGCCTGAGGAGTTATATTAACAGGAATGTCACTCAGAGGAAGTGATTTTTCTACTGTAGTCATGACTGGTGAGGCCTCATTTGGAGTAGTGTGTCCAGCTTTGGGCCCTCAGCCTCAAGAAGGATGTGAACAGATTGGAGAGAGCCCATTGTAGAACAATAAAATGATCAGAGGCCTGGAAACCATGACATGCAGAATGGCTAAAAGAGCTAGGGTTATTTGGTCAGGAGAAGAGAAGACTGAGGGGGGACTTGATAACTGTTCTCAAGTGCCTGAAGAATGATTATAGAGAGGATGGAGATGGGCTTTTTCCTATGGTTGTAAGGCACAAGAGTAGGAGCAGTGGCCTCAAACTTCAGCAGAGGAAATTTAGGGCATTTGTACACATGTTTTTAAAAACGCCTGGTGCTGTGGCGCACAATACACATTAGCACTGAGAAAGTGGCAGTGGCACGCTTTTGAACTAAAACATATCGGAGGTTTCATTCAAAAGTGTACCACCGCCATTTTCCGTGTGCTGATGTGCATTTCGCCGCTTGTACAACTGCATGTGGCGCAGCGCAGTGCATGTCAACTCACGTGGAGATCTCCAGTGTGTTGCAGGACAAAAAGGTACGCATATAAATGCCCTCAGGTTGGAGATTAGGAGAAACTTTCTGACTATAAGAGTGGAACAGCGTTGGAACAGACCACCCTGAGAAGTTGTAGAATCTCCATTTCTGGAAATTTCGAAGAGCAGGTTGGACAGACTTATTTGGTTTATTCAGGCATGACACAGTTTTGATCAGGGGGCTGGATTAGCTGACCTCGTAAGATCCTTTCCAGCACTACTTTCCAATGTTTGTTTCCTACAGACATCTAAAGTTTGGATTCTCATCTCATTCTCATCTTTTGTTTGTACAACAGGAGAAAATGATTCCAAGGAAGTCAGAAAGTACAGAAGAACAAAAACAAAAAATATTTTAAAATAAATGGTTTGAAGTTCAATAACATGGTCAGTTTTTCTGTCAGTTAGGCCCACATTACTGACTAGGCAAAAGTATGAGTTAGTTTTCATTCTATTACAATGCAGTAACCGATCCCTACATTTTTTTCGAATCCAAAAAACCAACTCAGTTACCTTGTGTCAAACTGGCACAAAATATAGAACCCTTGTCTATTTGTTCTGGTAAAGAATCAGTTAGACAACCTGCAGGTTATTTTTTTAATTAGAATTAAAATCTGTCAAACGACATCATTTTGTACTAGAACACAAAACATTCAGCTTCTCTGTGTTATGAAAGGACTGTGTCTTCCAGTAAGTTTGAATAATGCACCCTTTCCTTTATTTTGTATTTAAATCACTCAATTTTATACAGTGCCTTGTGCATCTCCTTTCACAGCATCTGAGAAAGTGAGCTCAGGCTCATGAAAGTTTTTGCTATATGGATTTAATCAGTCTGTAGGGTACACATCTACTCTGAATTCTGCCTAACATATTATGGTCACATTAAAGTAAATTAGAAATACTCACAACATTCAATTATCATATTTATCTCAGAATGTTTATATCAGGGTGGGCAAAATGAGGCAACGGGGCTGGATGCGGCCTGCCAGGCCATTCTATCCGGCCCACAGGGCCCCTAAAAAAATTAGAAAATTAATATTAATCTGCCCTGGGCTGCCTGTCATGCGGCCCTCAATGCCTTGCTGAAACTCAGTAAGCAGCCCTCTGCCCAAAATAATTGCCCGTCCCTAGTTAATATTAAACAACATCTTGGACACAGGTTTGAGCTCAAATATCTACCAAATACAAGCTTATATTAAATATACTTATTGAATGCTATTTTTATATGTGTATATATATACATACATATCTATATATACATACATATATGTACACATACGGACACATACATACATATATGTATCATCTACAAAAGCAATAAAGATTTCTTACCCTGGACCTTTCCTCCAGTTTTGTCATCATGACAACAGTTGCACCCCGTTGCTCCCACATCATTCTCCAGAAATCTCCAAAGGTTTCTGGGAGAGACCCTTGAGTTGCTATATAGGCATTCTGCTTTCTATAACCATCTATATAATTGGCATTGATGTAGTCACTTCCTGGTATGCCTGAAAAGAAAGAAGTGTGAATATATTTGAGAGATCATTTTTCATCTGGTGGCATTTCAGATATGTTTTGTTGAACAGGTAACAACTAAATCCTTCATATCTTTATTGAGCAGATTCTATACAACTCACAAATAATTAATGTAATAAGGTAATGATGTCAACTACCCTGGTGGCAGGGGTTTAGACAAGGGCATTTCCTTGCTTGGGGTTTAGGTAAGGGCATATCCTTCCTTTGGAATCATATTTAAGTGAAATAACCTCTTTTTTGCTTAAATTGGAAAGGTCATATTGGCTGCAACTATAATATATGCTTGTCTTAATTTAAAGCACTGTTGGTATCTGTCTACCAAAATGGTGATCAATCAGTCAATAAAATGTGTCAAAAGAAACAAATCACACTCCAGCTGTCTCTTTGTTTCCTCTTCTATCTTTAATGCAACCCATCACTTTTGGCTGTTTTGCTACCAAAAAATAATTTACAAAAGAGAGAAAAAGCAAGCAAAACAACAGTAAAGTAACTCTAAAAGATGAAGGCAATCACTGCCAAAAGTGCAAAATCTAACCTACCAAGTTTTGCATGGATGTCCTTTGGGGTTCGATGGAGAATAAACTGTCTCTTCAGAGTGTATGTGGCTTGGTATGCTCCACTGCCAGTACTTATATACAGTACTGCCAGTACTTATATACCACTGCCAGTACTTATATACAGTTTATGAACTGAATGGCATATGGGACAGCTCACAATTCTCTGATTTACTGTCAGGGAGTGGCCTACTGTGAAGCACTGTCTGTTTCTTGCTAAGTATTTCAGTGGTTGTGTTCCCTTGCTAGGGACAAAGGGAAAACAGTAACCAGCACAGAACAATTACTAGAGCCAATGGTTTAATTCTTTCTACGTTGTTAATACTGAAAAAGTGCTGATGGACTCAGAATGATTGCTGCGTGCATCCCTTCCATAATTAGATTGCTGTGTTATTTAAGCAGTGTATTGTTTAGCAAAATAAATAATGGAGCCCAGGTGTGAAAAAGCATCACCTACTATAAAGTATATGTCTGAAAAAAGCACAGTCATGAGTCTGAATAACAGTTCAAACCAATATGTGACACGGGCAGACTCTAGATCGTGCACAGAAATTCTGGACTATTCTTTTGAGACAAGTGCAGAGGGCTGGTTCCACACAGAAGTTGTGAAAGAAATACTTAGCATTTCTATATAATGCATGGGCTGGGTTAACAAGTTAAATAAGAAGGTGCCATAGGTAGCCAGTAGTAAATCCTTCTTAGGGATTTAGACATCTCACCTCCTTATTGGGATACACAGACTTGAAAGCTTTCTTAAGGAAACCTAAGTCTTTTCTTTAAAAATAAGAATCAAGGGCAGGTCAATATTTCCTTTCAAAACACCCTCAGAGAGGGAAACAACTCCCCACAACAAAGGATGGACAAAGGGGAGGCAAACTAAACCAGGATGCGGGAGACCTGTATTCAGTATGTTCCCTGCCTAAAGAGTACCCTAACTACTAAACTATAGCTATTTTCTTCATGCCTCCTGTTGGTGCTGTTCTGCCTGCAAGGCATAACTAAATATTCATTGTGCCAGACAGGGAGAACAAGAGCATATGCACAAGGGTTTGTCTATACTGCTTTAGTACAGACTGGTTCTGAGGAAGACAGGACTGAGCATTCCCCACCTGCCCAAGCCTTCTGAAATACTCCAGACCCAGAGGTATACCAGTGGTTGCTGAAGACTAAAGGCAAAAAGCAGATACTAGGCATGGAACTGGTAAAATTCCCAGTCCTTAGACCAACACGGCTACAACCAAAACCCAGTCCAAACCTTTGCACCCAGGTGTGGGCTGGGTGTGCTCAGCCCTATCTGCCCAAAGCGCCATGTTGCTGTGCTACACACAAGCCCAAAGAGCCCTCAGTTTGAAGGAGTGGGGGGATAGTGGAGTTCCAGCCCTTACTCCAGCAAATAAGATTAAATTTTTTACTACTCCATATTAATTGAAGGAGAGATGGGAGCTGGGCTGGTGTGGGTACTAAGGCACACAGTTGACAGCCCAGAGGTCACAAGCTCAAGGCCATAACAGAAGCACTCACAGTGAGGTCCTGTCAGATTCCAATGAATTTGCAAATTCTGCTAAATACTTGGTCACAAGGACATGAAAAAAAGAAGGAGGGATAGAATCCAGATCTAAAGCCTAACCCCCCTATGTGAATTCCCTACCCACTAGGCCATAGAGTCACACAAGTCCTTGTTCAGGTCCAATGGACAGTTCTTTATTTGTGTAAAGTGGAACAGTTTCCACAGGAGGGAGCGGGAGTTCCCTACTCCAAAATACCCTTTTTCTAGTGGGCACATTCTCTTCAGAGAAGGGAGGTGTAGGCTTAAGGTGCAGTCTGGCCTTAACTAAAGGACATGAGTACTCTTTTGAATACTTTACATACTAATACTATAGTTTCAGTGTTAGTGCTTTTCACTGATACTTTTGAGGAAGGCATATGAAATGCTGAGTATACTGGGGTTTGGGAAACTGATCTGTCTTTTCTCATTCAAACATGAAAAACTACTGCATGTTTTCAAAGTGTTGGTTAGCTCATGTGGAATTGTGCATGACAGTCATGCAAGTTTGGGGTTTTTTTTTCTGAAATGACTACACTATGCAATTAGGGCACCTATACACAAACGTGGAGGCTGCTCCAATGCCCTGGAATTCCAGCCTGTCAGAGCAGACTCAGTTAATCAAGTGTGCTGGAGCATGGCAATTACTGTACTCCAGCAGCCTCCTGCTTCTCACGTATCAGCGTCCCCGCACTTAAAAATGGCAGTGGGAGTGCCTGAACTAACGCTTGTTGAACAAGCTTTAGTTTAAGTGCCCCTGCTGCCATTTTTAAGTGTGGGGATGCTGATACATGAGATGTGGTGGCACTTTAATTAATTAAAGCACTGCCCTCCCCACCCCCAGAGCACATGTCAAAGTGCCCTGTGGGCCGAGCTTTGCAAGGGAGCCAATTAAATGCTCCACAATGGAATCCATGGGAGATCATAACCAACACTATGATTTAAAAAAATAACAGAATTGTATTTCTTGGAATATATGTTATAGTGAACTATGCATCTGTTACATCATTAACGGATACAACCATCCAACCTCTACCTCAGGAAAGAATCCCTCAAGTCCAACCTGATCAGGTATAATTGATCCTACGTTTTCCAAAACTTTTGTATTGGCAGTCACTCCCACTAATGCAATATGCATTTCTGCCCTTCCTAACACTAGCTGAGCAAATCATATCAAGTCTTTCAAAGTAAACAGGAAATCTGTCTGCCCAATGTAAATATCTCATGAATAAATCTTTCCTTTTCCAACAAATTGAGATTTTTTTTTGGCTACACCTAATTTTTCATCCTAACACATTATTAGTATTGAATAAGGCTACTGATTTATTATTATGCTAAGTAAGATCAAAAAAAATCTGGAAAGGATTTCACAACTATGGATTATAGGTGAGGCTAATTTTAGTTTGGATTGCCAATTTGCCTTAGAGGCTCAGGGAAGATGTCTAGATGTTTTTGTTTCTTTGTTTTATGTGTGAGAGCAGTGATTTATTCAACTACAACTACAACTTGGCTTTGGCTTTTAATATGTGTGAAGGAAAGTTCTTAACAAATGTCTCAGGGCAGGAAAGGCAGAACAGGAAGGAGAGAGAGCAGATGGAGAGAGACAGGTACCCCTGGTCACAGGAAGGCGGCCTAATCGATGCACTGGAGCAGATGAACATTTTTGCCTAACATTTTGTTCACTGAAACAAAAAGGTAACTTGAGAAGACTCTATTTTCTTAAAAAGTCAGAGATTTTTGATAAAAAATAAACAATGTCCAGTTTTACAAACCTACATTTTTATTTTTAGGTTTTTAATGCCATCCTTTCCCCCAACCCTCATAAAAAGGATGATGGGAATACAAAAACAATCTTTGAAATTTTGCATAGAAAGTAAGACATTTTTTCCTGATCAGATTTGTTACACATAAGGATACTTTAGGTAGCCTAGAGAATGGACCCTTACCTAACTGCTACTGTAATGTTCAGCCATAATACTCAGACACATATTGGAACTAGGATGGAGGCTGAGATTTCTCCCCTACCTTTTAACTATTCACAGATGACCTCTTACTATGAATACAAAATTCATGCATTTTCGCTCATCCTTTTTTTCTCACTCCCCACTAGATTCTTTTGCTGTGGTCATATTTCTGTACTAGCAGCTGTTTCATCTAGAGATATTATTTTCTTTTCCATTTGTCCTCAGTAAATTTGTTTGTGGACTGTTCCTGTTTGTTTTTAGGATGATATATTTTCATCCTGCCAATTGAACAATCCAACAGAGACATTTTTTGAATTCATACATATTGAAAGCCACCCCAACTGAGTTCTTGATATTGCCTACTAATAAATCTACATTGACGGGATACTTGAGAAGCATCAATTTAATTTATGGAGGACAAGATTTGGGGTTCAAAAGGCTGTCTCTCAGTAGATTGCAAGCCTTTTTCATGAACCTCCTGAATATGGAAATCTGAGTTAATGGTTTACAAAACACATCTGCTGGGCACGACACCAAATATTCTTCCCTTATCAAGATAATAAAACAATTCTGCACAAAGCAGGGGAAACAGTGGGAGGGACTGCTTTCCCCCAACGCTGACCAGCAGTTTCTCTCCTGCACTGCTGCTGCTCAGCTCAGACAGGTAAGCCTGGAGCTGGCATGGGGTGTGCAGGGTCAGGGCTGTGCATGCTGATCCCCGCCTGTACCACGGGGCTGGTGCCAGCAGCACCAGCAAAGGAATTGCTGCGGCTGGGCTGCCTCGAAAGGCAGTCTTGCTGCGGAGCAGCCCTAGCCCAGCTGCATGCTCAGGGAATGGTGCGTTGGTCCAGAGGGACTGAGGGACCCACTGGGGGCCAGACAAAGCCCTTCCACAGGCTGGATCCGCTCAGCCGGAGGCATCTGGTCGTGCTGCTGCCTGCCCGCTGGAGCGGCAAGGGGGAACAACCCATGATGGGGGCAGGAGCCCAGATCACGGTTTTCCTGAGTGCAGGCCTCTTCCCAGTGGGGGGCAGGGGTCATGCTGCAGGGCGAAGAAAGCTGCTGCATGTCACGGCAGTGCTGCAGGGGCCTTGGAGTGCTCCGGGTCTCAGTGCTGCCGCTTGCAGTTCACTGCAGCTTTGTCTGCCCTGAAGAATGCTTTCAGGAGCCAGATAACATGAAAAATGTCACTTCTGTCTGCACCCTAGTCTCACCTGCCTAGGTTGAACCAGTTTGCAACAGAACAGACATGCAGGCACATGGCTGCTGTTGCTCAGGCCAGGAGAAACTGAACACCTGTATGAGGCAAAATCTCTGCATGAAAACATCTTCTTATAACAGTAGAGTCCTCAGTCTGTCTGCTATGGCCATTATGGCCAGGTACAGATATTATACTTTTACCAGTATAAGTGATCGGAAATTGGTCTATACCTATTTACTCAGTCTCCCAGTCATCTTGTCCCAATTACTCACATGTATACTCATGCACCCAGGAAACTTTCACTCAGCTTCAGAAATCCTCACCTCACTCACCCCTCCTATTCCTACAAACTACATATATTGTCTATTTTCTCAGTCACCTTCCCAAAACACATACAAATCCCTTCTGGACCTTATCATATTATTCTCTGAAGTGGTTAGTAATTTTTTGACTACCTAAGTGCAAGTGCACAAGTATATTAATAAACCTGTAAACAAAGAAGAAGTGAATCAGTCATCACAGGGGAATATATATAAATACTAAAATATCATTTTATGGAGTCACTTCTTTGCCCATAACCACTTCTCTGAGATAAGAAAACTGGAAAATCCTGTGTCAAGTCTAATACCACAAAAATTATCATGACAGCCAGTTTGACTGCATTATGATGAAATCCTGCAAAACTTTGTTAGTTGTCATAGCTTGAAGGCATCTTGCCCACGAGTCAAGTAGCAATTGCCATCATTAGTTAAATCCAGGTGTAACAGAGAGGCCAGTTTTTCTGGCATGCCTGTTTCATGTGCCTTGGGTCAGGAAAGGGATAATGGACCAAATTGTACATTCAGTTCACACAGTATGAAACCGGAGTAACATTACTGGCATAAATAGTATTACTCTAGCTTTATATTGTTGTAATTGAGCATTGAATTTGCCCAGCCTCTTCATCATCCTTCTCCTTATAGAAGTTTGACCAATGAAAGTATCCTAGTTCCTGCCTCAGTTAAAGACTGAGCTTCCAAGTGGTATAGAAGAATTCTATCACATCTATTCTATAGGTAGGGATGACCAGTCTGCAGGCTCTCTCTTCTTCCTGGCAGGGGGCCTCTAACACTACGATGCCAATAATAGTTGAATGTAGGATCACAGATAACTTCAACTTCTAAAATATCTCAGAAGAAAAAAAACTTTAAAAAAAGATGATAAAAACAATGAAACCAAATTACTCTGTAACATAATTCAAATATAAAAAAGATAAGAATTTATAATTATAATTATTATAATTATTGTTATTATTATTAAAGAAAAAGCATACTCTTTTTGGTTAGTGATTTACTATTGGACTTTTTTCACATCATAAAATAAGAGTAAAACAATCACTACACTCTCTGTGTACACAGGTGAGAGAGGTTCAAGACCCATACAAGGGGACTGGTAATGCAGACCTCAGCATTATTCCTTTGATTCCCTGAAGAAAGTTGTCATCTTAAGTAGCTTTAATTAGACTTCACATTTTATTCACAGACTGAAATCACATCATGAAATTGTTTCAAGTCTTTACAAAGGCTAAATACTGCATAGTCTTTCTATTTAAGACAAATTAAACCATAAACCTTTGTTTCTGTTCCGCTTCTCTAAAAGATGCGCTGTTAAGTACAAAAAAAAAAGTCTGAAGTAATAGGATTAAATTCTGTCATGCTTGTAAACAATTAACTTGAGAAAATGTAATGATGAATTGAAAATGCTGATGAAGCTGTACTATCAGCTTAAATCAATCACTGATGTTTTGAACTATATCAGGGTGAAATGAACTAAAACAGCTATTGGAAGCACATAAAAATGTTGTTTCTGAGGAAGTCCTCTTGTAACAAGATATGTATTGGTAAGGAGATTACTAAATTCAAGCAGCAGCATGGTACAAATGTTGTGTTTTAGAAGCTCAATGAAAAAAGAACAATATAGCAAAAATCTTGTACTAATAAATATTGATAAAACTAAGAACTTTCACAAGGGATAAGAAAAATGTATATATCAAAGTAATTTAAGAAAGGATGGGAAAGAAAAAGTGGAAAAAGATAAATTATTAGGGCTGGGAGGTACACAATATGGCTTGGGGCTTGAGGATTAATTTAATAGGATCAGAAAAGTTGGGGGGGGAGAAAGAAAATAATGACAAATAGAGCTGTAGAAGGAAGAACAGAATATGAAGAATTGCGGGAAACTGGTGAAAAGTAGGGTTGGAAGGAATGGAGGTGGAAACCAAAAAGGAACAGACATTAAAAGAATGAGGGTGAGGAGTGAGTACTCACAGTTACTGGCATGGAGGAACTGAGAGCAGTAATGATCTACTCAGAAGGAGAAAGGGACAATCTACAAAATTTCTATCTTGGAAAGGAAGCAGGTATAGATGAGCAAAGAAGTCTGAGGGGCTTTTCTTAGAGGAAACAATCATTTACAGAAGATTTCAAATGTTTAAAATTATTCAACAGAAAGATATGTGACCAGGAAAGGATGGAAAAGTAGGAGGAGGAAAAAAAAGGAGATAAATTCATAAATGAAGTAATTGAGAGCCATAGATATTAATGGCCCAGTGTCAGCACCATTACAACAATGCATTGTGATGACACTGTCCTATTGACAGGGTATTGCAAAGGAAATACTGAAATGCAATATGAGGGCATCATACTGTGATTATTTTGTGGCTCTCAAAACTCAGATTATTGATAAAGTTCTCCAGCTCTTCAAGGTTGAGTAACATTTATAGTATCTATCAAAGGAAGTACTAACTGGATGTAAATATTAACATGAAGGTATATATGACACACTATAATTCAAAGAGTATTCATACTAATTATAAACTAAAACCCTACTTCACTCAAGAACAGTTTAAATTTTTTAATGCAAAATTATTTTGCAGGAAGGTGATTTTAACAGAAATTACATTAAACCACCAAAAGCCAAATCTTTATTTACCTGTAAAATCTTTGTTCCACTAAACTAATGGACTTTTTTTAAAGGGTCTCCTTAAAGGACACAAGGTGTGAAGGAAACAAGGTAATGTGTATGGGGAATGAATGGAATAAACTCCCTATGGTCTTCTTGGAGTCCTGCCCCTCTCCGCCCTGCTATCCTTTTGTGCAGTAGTTCTGCTGTGTTTAAAGCATTCTGCATCTGCAGAAGGGAAGGGGCAGGAAATCACTCAAAGCCCTTGATTTTGTTTTTGTTAACAAAGCATAACAAAAATGCAGTGTGACAGAGGGTGCAAGTAACTTCTCTACCAGAGCTGTCCTTAACTATTCAGCAAGTATTCAACAATTTGAATCTGCCAGAGTACTTTCTATATCCAAAGATCGTGACCTAAATATTGAATGCTGATTGAGTGGGAACTAGTGACTTGGTATTAAATAAGAATATTAGTAGTTTCTTGCCTTTTTTTTTTTTCATAAAATTTATCTCCAAGGCACAGATTTCCTGCAATTCACATTCTCATTTTAAAGGTGCTAAAATTGCCCATTAGACAAATAATCAAGCTGTTGTAATATGATAGATATTATTTACACTTGAATTTCTTCAATTGCTACTATTATGCAAGTCTATCTGCAGACATCTATAAAGGATTGGCAAATCTGTATATGAAATTGTTAATGACTTTATTTCCCACTATTTTAAATCCTCCTTTGATGTTTAAAATGAAATGTCTACCTGTCCTTATTTTATCAGTTTCTATTTAACAAATATTGGGCAAATTTTCTTCTCTCAACTCTATATGGATTCATGTCTAAGACTGTGATTGTGATATTCTGTGCTCCATTTACAAACTAGTCAGGGGCCTGTTTACAAACTAGTCAGGGGGGATCAACAGGCATTGGGAGAGTCCCTGTTCCCCCGAGCACTACCAGGAGTGACAAGAAATAACGGTCACAAGCTGGCAGCGGGTAGATTCAGGATAGATATCAGGAGGCGCCACTACTGTCAGGGTGGCTAGGATCTGGAACCAACTTCCAAGAGAAGTGGTGCTGGATCCTACCCTGGGGGTCTTCAAAAGGAGGCTAGATGAACACCCTGATGGGGTCGTTTGACCCCAGTACTCTTTCCTGCCATGGCGGGGGATTGGACTTGATGATCTGCTCAGATCCCTTCTGACCCTACCAACTATGAAACTCCTATTGGATACCACCTTCTGCTCTCCTCTCATATGTCCCTCCCTGAGATAACACACCATCACTGAAGAGTTTACTTTGCATGTTGGAATCTAAGTCTAAGTGGTACTTTTTATAGATGGAATAGTGGAATCATCATAACCAACTTCAACTTACCTTCCAAAGGGACAAAAGTTGGTAAATAGAAATTAGGGGTGTCATATGGTCTGCGCGCCAGATATGGCCTGCAGAGCCACTCTATCCAGCCCACAGGTCTTCTGGAGGGCAAGTGAATTTGGGGGCAGGGATAGCAGAGGGAAGGGCCTGCCACAGATTCCAGGTGCTCTGGGGCTCAGTAGAGATGGCCATCAGTAGCAGGGGGCCAAGCACTGACACAGCCTTCTTACTTTGTGGACACTTGACCTGCCACTATTCACCCTGTGGCTGCTTGCCCAGCTGTCACTGCTGCTTTTGCAGCTAATGGCTGTCTGCAGCTGCCACTGGCCCTGTAGATTTGGCTGGTGAGGAGCCTGCTGGCCACATTCAGAGTAGGGCACAGAGTGAGTTTGATATCTCCGGTTTCAGACAAAGAAATAAAATAAATTTTTCAAACAACGTGAATTAAGAATTTGGAACCCATCAACAGAGGAAGTTGTTGAGGCCAAGACCTTAGAAAGATCAGAAAAGGATTGGATGTTTACATGTATAAATAAGACATCCAGGGGTATAATAGATAACATATACTAGGGAAGAGTTCATAAAACGTAAACTTCAGGGCTTAACAAACTTTAAACTATTGGAAATCAGGACATAGGACATGGAACAAAGAACTCAATGGATCTTAGTTTTAATGCTCAGAATTTGAGCCCTTTTGAATTTCATTGCTACTATTTGTGGATGAGTGTTAGGGATGTAAATATCATTCAAAAATATTCATTTAACCTCCTTTAATTATATTGGTTAAACGATTAACTAATAACACAGCAGCTTGGAAACAGCTGCTGCTGGGAGCCACTCTGGGCTCTTGGAGCCCTTTGGCGGAGGGAGGAGGCAAGACCAGCCAGACAACACAGCCCACCGGAAGCCCTGCTCTGGGAGGGAAGGAGGGATCATCTGTGAACAAGCAGCTGATTGCTAAATTGATGAGTCATTAGGCTGCTCCTTGTTTTCCTCTTAGCCTATGGGTAGTAGTCCCCTTCCCCTCCCCTCTTCCTTGCTCCTCCCTCCCTCCTGCTTGTCCTGCTGTCTTCTGATTCCTGCCTTTCCCTGCTGTCTTCGGATTCCGGCTGAAGCACCATGTGACTTCTCTTGCCCCCTCCCCTGCCAGACTGTACCCACCCTCAGCTAAAGGATAACCGGTAAGCTAACCAGTTACCATTGCACTTATCAGTTAAATGATTGCTTGGTTAACCTTTCACATCCCTCCTGAGTGTTGTTGTAATTGGGTGGAATTCTCAATTTTAGAAAGAACACAGGTCCCAACAAATTACTGACTTGCATTATTAGTCATCTTTCCATTTACTTTAATTAGCTTTGGATAAGGACCGTGGCTATTTAAAATCCTAATAAACATTCCTATGAGGACATAAAAAAGTTATATAGTCCAAATTCTGTCTCTGCCTAAGTAGGATAGTATTACTGTGAAAAGGTATTTCTGTAACAATATTAAAATAATTTATTTCCATGGTAGTTTGAAAACAAATGCAGATGTCAAATAAATGAAATACTAGGAAGTCAATGTATTTTCATACTAGGAATGCTTTTTTATTTACAGGCTGACAAAAATGGTGTAATGAAGTCTTAAAGCTTGAAACAAAAAGACTTACTAAACTATATTAAGATCAGCATATTAAGTTTAGCAACTTACACACATAAAATAACTCTGGGATATATCCATACACAGAGGTAGTTAGCCATGTTATTCTGAAATCAGGAAGGAGGCAGGGAAGATTTGCACCATATAGTTTAAATCGGAGATACTTGATTTAGTTAGTCTACATGGTGCAAACCTACCCAGTCTTTTTCATATATTCAAAACATCCCTGCAGAGATTCTACTAAAAAGACAGAGTTAAATAATTAATTCATTGCCGTTTTCAAGTCAAATATTTCAGATGTAAACAAGCATGCCATGGTTAATTTGTGGTGCTTAGATTGTCATAAACTGAGGTTAAAACAAAGGTAGGAAAATCACTAGGTGGGTTAAAAAAGCAATGAGTGAGTGTAATTTTACCACTGATACTTCTGAGTGGCTGTGATTATGTTTTTCTGCATTTAGGATCATTGATGATTTTGAAACATTAATAACTTTAACTTCCTCAGAATATTTCTGCTGTAAAAAGGGAAATCAAACACTGCAGTTTAAATGTTATATTTTCTTGTTCCCTTAAAATACTACTTTCCTAGAGAAAATCCCTTTTGAAACTTCCATAGATATCTTACTATATTATATTTAGAACTTTCTTTTAGCTCTTTCATTTTTTTTTCTATTTTAAAAACTAATCTATGGGCTAGTTTACTTATCTTTGGTTACCTTAATAAACACTTTCTATTTTATTTTATTTTTTTTAAGTCTAATGCCATTTCCAGCACATGTTCATTTTCTTTCAGGAAAGTCAAATGTTTTAGGTCAGTAATGTTAAGGGGAATCTGGCAGGACTGAACCCAGGCATTGGTTAACTTAGTAATGAATCAACAAGTCAATTTATTTGCAGTTTAAATGTTCTCCTCTTTCCAGCCAAAACCCAGTGAAAACTCATCTTCCTTGCCTTAGATTTAGTTGCATGCAATTTTACCATTTGCTCCAAAAAACTTTTAAACACCTTAGAAAAACATCACTGTAGAGTCAGTCAGAGTTCCTGATTATTTAGGTATTTATTACAATTTTTATTTAGCCTTGTTTGTACCTGGAACACCAGATAAGAAGTGTTCTTTTATTTTCCTTTTTTTGGAAAACTATAACGAAAGAGCTCTAATTACAGTTTATTCTGTGGTGTTGAACTAGATATTTCTATAAAGTGAGAAAATGTAACTGACAACACTGAAAAATGTAGTCAATACCAGTTAAATGAGCTCCATAGGTGGAACAAATGTAAGCATCTTATTATATGCAAATTTTTCAAGGCAATAATTTAAATTTTCTAATATACTTGAGGAACTACGTCTGTGTTATCAAAGCCTATGATATGCAGCTGCAAAAAATTAGGCAAAGATGTAAAGCTCAACCCGTAGGATCGTGTTTTCCTTCACTGAGCATTTACTTGGCTGTGCATAGCACACTAGAGAATTGATTATACCTATAAATACAGTCCCTGCTATATCCAATGTCTGCAGATTTGGAGTAGCCAAAGATAAAGTGTTGTTTAGAACTACAGATTAAAATGTTGTGTAATTTAACGTGTGGCATGTTAAAAACGAAGCAACTGTACCTTGCATAGAGAAATCAGGTACTAAAAGTAATTTGTCATTTTAAAGCTGATTCCAGCTCTTCCATTCAATATACAAGGTCTATCAAAACTTACTACAGGCAAATTTTATTTTATAATTTAAATGGTCCCACTAGAACATGCAATCCATCACATTATAGCAGTCACAAATACACTGCTGTAAACTTGGAAGAATAAACTGAAAATCTGACTTGATCCTAAGCAGCAGCTTACTCAGTTGGTAATCAGAGGTAACCAGTAAATAAATCCTCTGAATGATAATCAGTGAGTCTTGTTGTTTTAGCAGTTGGGAAAATAGGTAGATTATGGACCTGATCATTTCAAGCTGAGTGCAGCACAGGGCAGAAGTCTGAAATGATCAGGTTCTTAGAACTGGCTGCCAACGACAGATAAAACTAAAAGCCTGGAATGTATACCACCATGCACATCTTCAGGCAATTTTGAGGTTCCAGAAATACAAATATTTGAATGACTTCAATGTAAATTTGTTCTCCGATGGGGATGGGTTGCAAAGAGGACATAACTCCAGTGCTTCAAATTGCTGCAGGGGCTCACAAAACCTTTTTGGGTGTAATTTAGTGTGCCAATTCTGACCTATAAATCCCTAAACAGTCTGGCATCACATATTTAAAGGACTGTCTTCTCCCTAAAGTCAGATTAGAGCAATCTCCTCCAAGTACCATCAGTGCAACATATTTGCTTAACAAGCATGTGTGGGAGGTTATTTTCAATAATCCCTCTTCAACCCTGGAACTCCTTCCTTCCTGTCTTGTCTCCTTCCTTCGTGTCTTTTGGAACTGCTACAAGACCTTCCTATTTGGGCAGGCATTTAGTAAGCACAATAGGCTGAGATATTGTTTAGCAGGTTCCTGTTTTATACTTTGTCCTGTTTTATAAACATTTTTCCTGTTTTATAAGATATGTTGTTCTCCTATTGTAAGCCATCCTGAGTCTCTTTTTGAAAGGGTCATATTTAAATTAAATACATACACAACTACAATACATTCTTGCACCAAAAAGACATGGTGCATTCTTTTTTGGCTTGAGCATTTTCACCAGCAGTGAGGATTCAGTGGTTAGAAACTTTTAGTACTCAGTTATGCTGATATATGAGAAATATTTCATGTGCTCTTAAAGCTGTATGGGGTCTGCAGAGCTAGTAAGAGAAAAAAATAATGGCAACTTAGATTAGTAAAAAAAAGTACATAGATAAGACTTTATAATGCACATAGGGAGATACAGGGAGGAGATGTGTTGAGTAAAAAAAGCTTCCCCTTTGCTACATGTGACCCTGTCTCAATTTTTATTGAGAATGAATGCTTGAAAAGGATCATTACTAAAGGAAATGTTAATTTAACTGATGTTCTCACATAACTTACAAGACAAGAGGAGATACATGATTATACCAATTTCAGGATTTAATTAGAATGACTGTATTAAGAGTCTGCTTACCTTCTATAGCTGAGAGTAGAACACGAGAATGGTCATATGCAATTACATTGGCATATCTATTCTTTGGTTTGTTTACTTCCAGGTTAGAATGCTCCCACGTGAACTGCTGGCCAGGATCAATTGACTTAAAAAAGTTAAAATAAAAAAAAGAAAGAAATGAATAGCTAACGACCACAGGATTACATGAATCAGACTGGAAGCAAAGAACATGCACTGCTAGTTTTACTCTGAATATACTGTGGCTTTATAAAAAGGACTACAAAGTCAAAACCCAAGCGTACTGCACTGCATGACACTATGCATTCAACCACAGCCTAAGAGAAAATGCAGTCTGTCATTATGACACTTATTGACAGTTACATTTAGTTGTCTAATACAGATCCTCATTTTTTCTTATCCGAAAGAGAAAAACAAAGTAGGGAAGGTTCATTTTCTGTATGGACAGACGAACAGAAATTCTAAAATAACATGCATGAATGGTAATTGGAATTGAATAGCAATTCAGTGACAATTAGCTATGATTTCTGACCTGTGGTTTGGCACGTACTCCACAAAAATATCTTTGACTCTCTTGTCACATATGGATAATGAAAATTCTGATGTGGATCAAACCTAGTTTTGAATATGTGCTAGATTATGGTCTAGAACAAGTAGAATACAAATATTGTTTACTACTTGTATAATATGTAAAAACACTAGACTGAGGAAGGTCCTATTGATCAGATCCTATACAATACACATACTGGGGATGTTGTAAGATTTTAGAAACATCTAGTTCCTAGAATCCCAACTGAGTTTTAGGTATGAAACAGGCACAAAATTGCATATATCTATAAATACTGTGGGAACATGGGGCATGTGCACAAAATATAGAGGTGTCCACATAGTTTATGTGGTTGTTGAACAAATCTGAGGGTTTTCAGAACTGCAATTTTAAACTTATGTTCTTAAATTCTGCCTTAATCCCACTTTATGTGGCTTAGTTATTTTTTCAATTCATCTTAGACTTTAGAAATAATTTTACAGACAATTGTATCTCCTGCCTGAAGATGAGAAAAAAGAATAGTTGGACTACAGTCACTTAGAATATAGAGGCACTATTCATATATCTACATTCTAGGCACATACCCTCTGGAGTTAAACTTGGCATCTCATAGTCAATACAAGAAATATTGATGTCTTCTGTGGGTTTTTTTTTAAAAAGGTGAGGTTTAGAGCAACAGTAATATACAAAAACGTGCAATTACGGAGCTAGAATAAGCCTGCGGAGCTTACTGCCCCGGAGTTTGTTGCATCCGGGTGCACCATTTGAACATGTGCCTAGGAGCAAATAGCTGTGGTGCAATAAGCTCTGCAGTTCATTCATCTTCAGCACGTGGAGCCAGGATCCCAGTTGGCAAGAGGTCCTGGGGATCAGGCTGCCAGCCCAGGGATGTTCTCCCCAGCTCAATTTGCTGTAAAGGGGTTGGCTGGGGCATGAGGGTGTTCCAGTTCAGAGCTAGTCGGCAGGCAGTCCCCGCACTGAAGCATCCTTGTGCGCCAGCCAGCTGGGCAGCATCTACATGTATGCTGCTGCAGCGTTTTTTACTCTGCAGCTGGATAGTACTTGTATTTACTGCAGCCTAATGGCGGTTCACGTGTAGACACCGCGACTTACTGCACAGTTAATTAGTCAATTGCACAGTAAATGTCTCATGTAGATGCACCCACTATCATCTTACTATTAGGACTGAGTCACACAAAAAGCATCAAGGAAAGGAGGATCCACCCACCTTTTGTATTAACAGTTTTTCAGGGTGGAATAGAATCTGGGCCATAGTGCCCACCTCCAAGCACAAAATGGGAATTTTTCAAAGTCCCTATTTATATCTTTAGGCACCCAAAGCCCTTTAAATGTATGGTCCTAGCGACCTACTATTATACTGTTCTGATACAAATGATACTGGAATTGATGAACCATAATCAATAAAGTATTAAGGCCCTGTCAATTAACCTAAATCCCAACAATTTCAACAGGCAGGGCTTGTGGTTAAGAAGACACAATAGAGAACAATAAAGCATGTCTTGGAAGTTTATTCCTGTGATTTTCAAGTTTGCAGCTAATGAAGAAGATGATGTAGGGATAATAGTAGGCAGTACTTGAACATTTTGCAGCAAGTTACCAGCATAGGAAAAATATGCCTTTTCCATAAAGACAGGGGGGTCTAAAAAGGCCAGTGGTCTCTAAGACCAATGGAACTGAGAAGGAGGAAAAAGAATAGCAGTTGTGTAATCTCACTGAGAATATACATCAAGAATATCTGAGAGGCTAGAATTTCTTTGGGTGATCTTTTGCTGGACCAACTACATACATAGCTAGGATAAAGTTAGATAAGCTTTCACATGCAGGACTTTCTTCTTCAAGTGACCTGAGAAAATGTCTTGCATGTGAAAGCTTGCCTAACTCTATCCTAGCTATGCAGTTGGACCACTAAAGGATATTGCCCAAAGAAGTCCTTCCCTCTCACATAATTCGTGGACCATCACAGCTACAGCAGCATTCTAAACTACCAAAAATAACTAAACAGTTAATTATACAAGAACAAACAGCAGCATGCTTTGTCACAGAAATTTAGGAGTTAAACTACAGTAGCTGTGTGTAATGCTTCACACTGAATTAGAATTCAGTACTTAAACTCAGTTATCTTCTGGCTAAATAATTAAATATTGTGATCCTGAAATTGGAGATATCACTGAGAAAGTGCCAAACTCATAAAGATTTCTGGTTCTGCAAATTTGACTTTTCAAGATATATGATAATCTAAAGTTCTGATCCGACAGATATTCAGTACCTTCTTGAGAAGTTATTTCTCTTTAACCCTTATCAAATTGTCTCCCACAGGCTATGGTTCAACCAGAGATGAGTCAAACTGCCCAAATTAAATTAATCCACCAGTTCAGTGATACTGTCAATCCTTTTCAGTCAAATGTTCTTTTCATCTGACTACTTCATTTATGATAAGACATGCTACCTACAATGAAACTGGAAAACAGAAAATAATTCTCTTGACTCCTCTTCACGAGTTGTGTCCTGTTTCACTACATTGCTTTGTGTCATGTTGGATTACGATTAAATGAAATAAAAGGTGAGGTTGAAAGACAAAGTTAACTCCAAGTTTGATAGATCCTCAACTTACATTGCTTTCTTACAGATCAGGAAGCAATTAACAAGAAACAGTGTCTGAATGGTCTTTGATTCTGTACTTGCCCATCTGTATCTATAACTCAATCTGATTAAATTATTTACTGCAAGAAGCATATATTGTATAAAGTTTGCCAAACTGAAAAACATGACATTTAAGGAGGTGAACTTGACTGAAGAAATCAAATTAAAATGAAGCAACGGTACAACTTAAAAATGCCAGTATTAAGTCAAATCAGTATAAATTAATTATATCTCCCCTATGGAATGATATTATGTCAGGAAATCCCTGTATCATTGACTGGAAAATTATAGATTACTTATTACTACTTACCATGGAAGGACCTAGCATGGACAAAACAGCTGGTATACTGCTTCTTAAAAATTTGAAAATGTCAATTTGCTTAAATCAAAACTTTCTGTAGGGCAGATGAAACTGTATACCAGTTTCAAGGATGGCATTTCTGGTTAAAACCTGAGAGAGAGAGATAGAGAGACTCACCTCCTCTAGAACCCAGTGGTTAGGGCACATATTTGAAATGCAGGGAAAACTAATGCTCAAGTGCTTGATTCAAACCATGGAACTGAACCTTGAGCTCTCATACCCCAAGTGAATTCCCTACTGTACTGGGCTTTTGGCTGTTCTGGAGAAGTGACTTCCTCTCGCTCTCTTTCTTTCAAGGTTTTTATGGTCTTGAGTTCATTTCAACGGGGAATGGGAAACATATTTAAAATTTCAAAAACTTTCACAAGACAGGAAAATCATGTCCATCTATATTACAAACCACATGTGGGCAATGGCCTTCTAGCTACCTAAATGGCAAAACATTTAAAAGGACCCATCAGGCAAAAATGTTTTCTTGTTTTCAAAATGTTGTTACTTTGGTTGCAAAACAGGTGATATCACCAACATGCAGATCACAAAGGTACAATATGTTTCTTTGGTTCATAAATATATTGTGCATTTAAAGATAAACAGTTCTCAAATATAATGAAAGGTAATTGCAGTTTTACTGCCTGCCCTTTGTAAGGGGTGGTAAACAGCTGTGCCTTCCTGGGAGCATTGCTTCCTTTCCAGTTCCCAGCCTGGAGTGAGATAGGAACTTCATGTTGACTTCAGCCTGTTGGAAGAACGGGGCTGATTCCTCCCTGGGCTTGTTGCATCAGCTATAAGCTCATTTTAGGCTGGCAAGGCAGTACAAATTGACCATTCCCAGTGGAGAATGCAATGTGTAATCTTATGGATATTTTAATATGAAGGACATCTGTAAAAACGATCAGCTCAATCTGTTTGGAATTATTTATTATTTTTATTTGGGGAATTTAAAGATAACAACTCTATTTAGCAGTCAAACTAACTTAGAGAATGAATCTGCCTTGCTTCTTGCTGAGCGAGTTAGTTCTATTATCATCCAATTTGTCTGGCTATCAGTAGTGGTAGCAGAATAGCTCAGTGTCTCCATGTAGGAACCTAAGGACTGACATCTTATCGTGTCCACACATGCAAGGCACTAGTTAGTGAAGCAATACTTTTTAATAACCTGCAATTTAGAAAAGAAGTTTGATGTATTTTCTTCTAACTTTGCAAAGTTTCTTTCTAAGTTTGCAAGATTCTTGTTTGGGTGCAGATTAAATCCTGCAACTGTCAGGCCAAAACATCTTTCACAGACCCAGTGGTAAGAGGCAAAACAGAAATCACAATGAACATTCAACATGATAATTTCTGAAATTATGCTTGGATGTATATAATCAGTTTGTAAAATTATTATTTTTTAAATATAGGAATGATAGCATATCACTCAAAGGGTACTTTAGAGAAGATTGTTCTAGAACAGGTTGGCAACCTACAACCCTTGGGGTGGATCTGGTCTATATACATGGGGCTTCAGTTGCATTTGGTGGCAAGGACTCCTGTAATGTGTTTTAACTCATGCCATGGCAGGGACAAGCAATGGAAACCGGCACTTCCCTTGGCAGGGAAAAACAGGTAAATGTATCCTATCACCTGCCCATCTCTGACCCAAGCTGGATCATTCCAACTTGAAGTCTCAAAAGGTTGCCAACAATTTTTCAAGGGTTCTGCCCGCCACTCAGGGGCAGATGCCATTTTAGGTATTAAGTGGAAGAGTAAAACATTTACTTTTACTACTGAAAATAAGATGATTCATGGCTTATTGGGTAGAGAAAGTATCATATGTTGCTCACCACAAACTGGATATTCAAGACAACCTCCCCAGAAAACATACTGCTTCTAATAGCGCTATGCTCTTCAGATCTGTGATTCCAGGAACCACTGTGACAGTGAGGTACTTTTAAATAGTGATTGGCCTGGTACAGTGATTGCTTCTTTTACTGAGCCACTTGTATGCAACTTAGAGTATGAAGAAGAATTTAACAGATTAAAGTTTCAACAAGAAACAAGAGCTGGATGAAGCTAAGTGCATCCTTTCCCTGTTTTCAAGCTTTTCTAATTTAGGAAAGGGGGAAGAGAACGTGCTTCTGTTCTTCCAATGGCACAAAGAGCCAGAATTTTTATTTGCATCACAGGTTTTATTAATCCACAGTTTTATTTTTCAAGTACAACATACAGGCTCATGCAACACTATATTCATTTATTATTTTCAAAGATTCTATATTCTAAGGAATTGCTACAACAGTCCATTGTCAAAGCTTGATCTTCCACAGCTCACACCATTCTCTTTCAGCTTCATCTTCTATCTGTTATATGTTACTTAAGTCACAAAATCTACTTCTACTAATCCATATTTACTGTACTTATAGTTCAGCAACACAACAGCAACATCTTTCATCATCTGTGACAGGATGGCCAATGAATTTTTGAATTCTTTTAAAAACATATGCACACTTTTATCTTCATCCAGTATTTCTCTTTCCTTGATCACAGATTAAAGGGAGGGTAGGGGTAAATAAACCCAAAATATATGTGTGCAGTATAGCTTTCCCCATACCAAGTGACCAGGAATTCATATGCGTATTCTGACTAAGAAAAGGGCTAATGAATTACAGGGAGTCCTCGATTTACAGATGAACCACAGTTATGACGTTTGTAAATTGACACCTGGGTTTTGAAGTTTCAACATGGGTTTCAACTTTATGACACTGAATGCTGGATACAGGTCTGTCGGTGGAAGGGGAGGGTGAAGGAAAGGGCTGTGGGGGGGCAGATCAGGGCCCCTGCGGGAGGTGGGGGCTGAAGGGTGGGGCAAATGCTGCTCAGCTGGGGCTGTACCAGGCTCTGGGAGCAGGGGCTATGGGTAGCAGAAGCCACAGCTTGTCTGGCTGCTCCCCCAGCTGCCTTTGCCCGGGTGAAGCAGGCAGTGCCAGGGCTGCGCTGGACGACTGTGGGAGAAGCCACAGCTCAAGCCACAGTTTGTCCGGCTGCTCCCCTGACTTCTCCCACCGAGATGAGGCAGGCAGTTCTGGGGCTGCATTGGGCGGCCGCAGGAGAAGCCGCTGCCTGTCCAGTGGCTCTTGCTGCTTGTCCAGAAGGGCATGGAGGTCGGGGAGGGACATGTGATCCCCAGATCTGGTATATTTACAATATAAATACATAAATAAATACATGTAGACAAGCAATATAGCTACATTTAATTATTTTATATAATTGATTGAGTACTGTACAAAATTCTGGGTTATTTTGGGTGAAAATAGGGTATCAGGTCTTGGTTCAGGAACCAATCCCCCATTTATAGCATTGTTTCCTATGGGAAAATTGGTTCCGAGTTACAAAGTTTCGACTTAAGACTCAGTTTTCAGGAACCAATTGTGTCGTAAGTCTGAGGACTGCCTGTATCATTGTTCTCAGCCAGACAGTATTTTATCCTTTTATATTTCAATGAACAGAGGAAAGTATGGCAGTTTGTAGCACATTACAACTATTGAATGGATAGTTGAAACATTGACCGAGTTTTTAGCTAATAGTTTTATTACCAACATATTGTATTTATCCAAATCCAAAGATGACTACGAATTTAAGATGACCCTCCTCTAATTAGATTCTATACATGGAAAATTATGTTTGTTATAATTTTCCATGTGTAGAATCTAATTAGTGGAAAGTTATCTTAAATTTATTCCCTCCTTCCCCCCGCACTGTTGTAGAAGGGAAAACAGTAACAGGGAGTAATGGGCCAGACTCCTAAACCATGCTTGCTTACGCTCTCCCCCCACCATTGGTGCCTGTCCCCTGCCATGTTTCTTCCTGCTGTCTGCTCCTCTGTACCTGTGCCTGCCCCCTGGCCTGGGACCAACATCCTCCCCCCACCCTGTTTTCCACTTTCAGCCTGCCCCCCACCCTTTGCCTCTGCAGCCTGCCTCCTGCACCATGCCTTGCCCATCCTCTCCCCCTTACCTTCTGCTGTAGCTCTGCTCTTTTGGGGCAGTCAGCAGTAGCATGGCACCAGTTGGGCCCCAGCCCAGCCCAGCCCAGCCCGGAGGAAGGAGCAGCAGCTCCCTGCCAGGCTGGGTCAGCACTGGAGGGACTGGAGCTGGAGCAGAAGGTAATAGGAGAAGAGGCAGCTGTGGGGAGGGGAGTAGAGGATGGGGGATGCAGGAGATGAGGCCTAAGGCACAGGCATGAGGAGGAAGTTCTGGAGGGATCAGCTACAGGTTCTTCCCTGCACCCTGCAGTCTCACCCATGCTCTCATTGGCCATGTGCCTCCTTCCCCCTCATCAAATGAGTCATTCTGACCCAGGGTAGGCAATGGCTCAGCTTCAACTTCATCCCCAAGTTTGGACCTGAAACCAAAGATGAGCTGTTGCCTACCCTGGGCCAGGACTCAAAACCAAGATGAGGCTTTGTTTTCCCTGGACTGACTGGGGAAAAATAATTGTCTTGGGTTTGAGTATATATGGTAATTATTGTCATGGTGAGACTCCCTGCCCCGGTTTCAGTATGCCGCGATGCTCAATGTATGGATTCTGAACATTGAGGAAACAACTACACTTAATTAATTAGATTAATAAGGTATATGGCATGTTTTCAGTTTTGACCAGCCAGCCAGAATTTAATACTTTACTGCATTTAATCTTATATGTGGTTTATATGGAAATAAATGCTGATTCAGCATTCCACTGACTCTGAATAAGGTAATAATGTACTGTATTGGCTCTAATAGTCTATAAAAGAGACACACTATCTGATCTTTTCTGGCTGTACCTATAGTGCCCAAGTGTCCTAGAAATAGGGTGACCATACGTCTCATGTAAATCCAATTTCTATAGTGTGGTTCCAGCCAGTTGGTCAAAAGTCTCAAAGTGGAATCTGGCAGGGACGTGGAACAGCATAGTGCACCAGGTAGGCAGCTGAGCAGGCACTGCTGCTGCTATGCAAAGTGGGCAGACTGGAGTGGGGTGGCACCTGCAGACATTTTCTTTCCGTTTCTAAATGGCAACTCTTTCAAAATTGTAAAGTTTGAGACACTTTTGGACATGTGGTCACCTTCATAAGACACCAACAGAAACAGATGTTGTATTTGTGCATTATAAAAAAGCATTCAGGTTTTTAGCATAGTAACATGAATTTATAAACTATTAAATAATACTTGGTGTGCAATGCTTAATTTTAGCTATTAAATTCCTTCCTCTCCCCTTTAACTCCCCAATGTTTAAGTGATCTAAAGCTGCTTTACATTATGATAAAAACATAACAGATGCCTGTTAGTATATCAGGATATGTTCATTGCTGCAGCATATTATACTCCCTGTGCACTTCTTTATGATGTAGGGCCAGATGGCTTAATCCAGTGATTAATATTTAGTCCTGCACAGGGATATTAGTTAACACAGGTTCTGTCAAATCCAGGTAAATGGACCTTAACTGTAATCTTTAGTCTTTTCCTTCCCAACTCAACACTCTGTTGTCCAACCCTCCCCGAACCAAGAACTATTTTGGAGAAAGAAAGCTAATCTACATTTCGTGGGACTGAATAGCCATGCTGGAACAAAGGAGAGAGTGGTATTGGCAGACACATTTCAAAAGTATGAAAGACCAATAACTCATGAATAACAAGTCTGCACTAACAGTTTTAATGAGTGCTCTAATGGTTTAATGGATGGCACTTTAATAGGATTTCTAGTATATTCATTCTGAAAGCTTGTCTTCAGTAAAGCTGTCATTATCAAAGCACTGGATTTTTTCACAGCATAACTGTGTAGTATGGAGGCTTTGTGCACAAGAAATAAAGATATTTGTAATACTGTTATTACCCTCCCATGCTTTGACTAATCTTTTAACTATTGTGTTACAAATGGCTGGCTGCTAAAATTCTGTCTGCTCTCTTATTGTGAAGAGACTTGGGTGGTATTTACCGAAGTGACGCACCACCTATAAAGCATGTTTGTCACTGGAGACTTGGGTAACAGAAGGTGGCTCTTGGAATAATTTTAAACCGGAAAAACAAAATTGCTAACATGCTGTTTATGGCATGTGCCTTAAGGCTACTTAGAGTGGAGCAAAACCTGTGCCACATCAATGAGGGCCTCCATACAGCATATTGTTGTAGAGTTTTGGTGAATGAGTGACAGCAACAGGATGCCAAAGCTCCCAGAGGAAAACCATACTAGGTGTCATGGAATTTAGCGTCCCATTTTACTAAGTCAGGCAAAGAGAAAGAAGGTGCAGATTGGGAAATGTTTGGTTAGGCAGTTTATATGGGGAATGGGGGCTTTCAAAAGTTGCACAGGTTTTATCGGTGGAATCAGGAAAAGAACCCTTGATACCTAAAGAAAATAACCTGGATGCTCTGTATTGGGACCATCAAGGGATAAAGGGTTACACCGAAAATAACGATTATAGAATACTTAGTAGACATCAAGACAAATAGACTATGCAAAGGGAGAAAGTAGTCAACTACCCATAAAAATGAACAATTTGACCCTCTTTTACCAATGTCAGTGATTGCAATGAGAATTTTATATCATATCTGATGAATCTATAATAAGATGCTATTATATTATGCAGGAAACTTGCAAATAGAATGAGATTTACATACTGCATTAGCAAAACATGAATGCTAAATGCATGAGCATTAATATATCATCATGGCAAGTTGCCAATGGAATTAGATTTTCCCACTACATTAGGGGTTTGTGCATCACACTGTAAGGGCTGTCATTCTAGACAGATTTAGGTCCTGATTCTACATTTTTCATGCACACAAATCTCCCCTACAAAGTCAGTGCAAGTTTGGACCAAACAAGAAATAGAAAATAGGGTCCAAAAATCAGAGCTGAAATGTGAACAATTATATTGTTCATTTCCTACTGAATGCCTTCAATCCACAAACAAAATTCATAGCCATACTTATTAAAAATACAATTGTGCATGCACACATACAAAAATATATATACAGACTAACATATACCAAAAATAGTATATTCAATTATGTTAAGTATAATCATATCACAGAATCTGAGAGCAGAAAATAATGCACATATTTAAGCTGCAGCCTGAAGCATGACTAAAGCAAGAGTATGCTCATTTTCTGTTCTTCCTCACCCATTTGATCTTGGAAGGGAGCAAAACAGCAAGTGGCCTTGCTTATGCCTAAAAGGCCTAAGCTAAGGTCTGAGGAAGCCCTAAATGGATTACTCCCTTGCACAGGCATATCTCCTGAGACAGAATATAGCCCAAGGTGCCTGGAAGAGCCACCCAAAAATGAAATTATCTCCAGTAAAATACTGACATACTAGCCTTATAGCCAAAGCATGTCAAAGCCAAACAAGGTACGCACTAAAGTATACACCACATACAGAACAAAAATATACACTGTTTTCACTTATACTTTCTGTATTTCTCTTCCTTCAGTCTTAAGAGGTCTTCTACTATCCTACATTTGGAATTATAATTCTCTGCCCATGATGCCACAACTGATTGCTGTAAGAATGATTATGCATTGAAAGCAGATGGTTATGCTCCACTTCAGGAGGGAAATAGATAGCAGGAAGAGGTCAGTGCTTTGAGGTACATACATTCTTGCTTCATGCAAACATTTTCATTTATAAAATAAAAAATACCTATCACTTAAGCTATTTGGTATATGGTATAAGTGTAGTTTTTCCTAAACTGAAAGATTTTTCAAAGATGCCCATGAGATACACCTCTTTAAAATTTCACTGTTATCTTCAAGCCTTTACAAAGTCTAATTAAAAAAAAAAAACATGTGCAAGGACTAATGTCATCTTTCCTGGGAGGGATTTTCAAAACAAAGTTTTACCTAAACAGGATTAAAATGTTCATAAATTGAACTGGAATATCACTGAAATAATATACATCCTGTAACTTTCTTCTTATATCCTTTTGATCTTTGCCTTCTCAGCAGATTTCAGAACACGTGCTATAATAGATTTCTAAACCTATGCAAATCTTTAAATATATATATATATATATAAAAAATCTCCATATTGAATTATACACTCACTCTTTATTTGTCTTGCTGTAAGAAGACATAAACCAGGGTGGATTTGATTTAAATCAAATTGATTTAAATTATGATTCAAGTCATATTTTAAATCACTGGTCGGGAGTCTCAATTTAATCTTCATTTTCTACAAGAAGTGCATTCTTGTTGTTTGATATCCTTTATTCATTTACCTTCTTGAAACTTTGCACTTTTAGAGAAAGGTAAGGGCTTGACTGTGTGTACACAAACTTGCAGAGAGACAGTAGGGCTATCTCATGTTATCTCTCATCTCTATATACCTCTGTTAACAAGGATGTTATCTCTGGAGACAACACACTCTCCCTATGCCTGATGAAGGGCGTTTCTGTCCAAAAGCTTGCAAACAACAATTTTTCCAACTATTTTGGTGGTTTAATAAAAGATCCAAAGAATCTTGTCTGGCTATCATCTCTGGAGATACAAATCCAGTTTGAGAACTGAAACTAAGCATCACAGAAATGCTTAATAGGATCGTCTAGACTAAGCACTGAGTCCCATTGGGTAGAGTGGCTTTCTTTAATCTTTACTAATCTATAGAGGAGCCTCTGAGAACCCTGTAAGACTGGGCTCCTAATATAGTCCATGGTCTGTTGTGACCTATTTAGAAAACTTCTAAAAAGGTTACATGAATATAATGTCTCAAATAGTATATAATTAGAAGTTATAATCCGTATTCCATCTCCATGATGATATCTTTGAGTTTCAACATATCTGAAATTAAAACCATCTTTACATACATTTATTTTGTTTTAAATAGAGCCTTAACAAAGAAATATGATTAAAATAAAAAATACGATTTAAATAAAAAATATGATTTTTCTTGATCGTTAAAGAAAATCATTGATTTTTATACACCCCATTTCTTCTCAGTCTAGATACTATTTCTACATGCAGAATGTAGGGCAGGATGGCGCCTTAGAAATTAACAGGTTAAACTTTTAAGAACTTCCATAATAATACCATGGAAATACGAATGTAATTATTTTAATGCTATTTTAAAATAGCTTAGTAAATTTCAGTCACTAAAATGATTAGGTGAGACATGACACTGGCTGAGACAAACCGAGATATACAGATTTGAATTGGTAGGTAACAAGCCTAAGCCTGAGCTCAGGTCTTCTAGGCTTGGACCTCTTGCCCACTTTTTGGAATCAAGAGGGGAAGCATAAGAGAGAAAAGGAAAGCTAACTCAAGTGAGAAATAAGGCTTTACGTTGCAGCCTCCATGTAGCTAAGCTTCCTTAACATCAACAGGACACAATCAGACCCACAACAAAGCTATAAAAAATTAAATAGTAACATGCAGAACAATGGCAGTGTTCCTGATTATAAACACCAAACTGCCAGACTAATGGCATCCAGAAAGAAGCACAGGTAATACCAAAGGAAAAACTTAACACTATGATTAACCTTGATTATGGCCGCCTCAGATTCCTGCACTGGTTTGCAAACAAAATCAACCTCCCACTCCCCAACTACATTAATCCCACCTATCCTAGCAACTCTCATACGACTGTAGGTAGAAATAAACAAACACTAGACAACTTGTATGAATGTGACAGAATATATGGTATTAATAAAAAGACACATAACTGTTCATTGGTCACTGACTATATTAATTGTTTCTCAATAACTGGAGCACATCCTATAGTATGAGATTACAGAATACTAATACATGCTATTTGCAGTATTACAGTAGATGAAAGTACTGCACAGAAGTAGAAAATTGGGTTGAGAGGAAATGGATTTTTGCATAGTGGTCTTTTTTATCTGTATTTTTATGGTGATTAAAGGTAGGATGTTTCTTTGGTATGGATTTATTCAGCAGATGATCTGCTGTTGATGGATTTTTTAAAATGGTTTTATATTAATACCAGCTTTATATATGTTTCTACAAAACAAAAATACACTGTATTTTAGAGTGCAGTAGTTATTTTGTTGTCTTTTAAAAAATAAGAAAAAGATAAATTAATTTTAGTAAATAAATTATCCTTTCATCAAAAATCTGATCCGCTAATAACTGATAGGCCATGCTAAACCTTCTGTAAGTATGGCAGTCTGGCACTGAGCCAGAATGAGCTTTCATCTTCTCCAGTACTCAGTGTTAAAGCAAAAAGGCTGACTGTAATCTGCAGCGAAAGCCTGATGAGAAGCAACATTTAAATGATATACAGCTCCTCTGACCAGCTTGTTTAACGAACACCCTTCCTCCCTCTCCCTCACATACACATGCACACAGAGATATAGCACTACTGTTATTAAAATGTCTTCCATGGTGAGTTCTCACAAACCTAATGCTTAAACCTTCACAATATTGTCACCTGAATCCACTTTTTTAAAAGTGTAATTGCTAGCCACCTGGCTAAATCAGACTAAAGCCCATGTATTAAAAATTTTAAAGCACCAAATAAAAGCCTAGCAAATCTGCTCTGCTGTGCTGCAGTGTTGTATATTGTGTATGTAGATGTAGAAAAAAATATTTAAGCAACATGTTTAATGTGTAAAATAGGTAACATGCTAATGTGTGGATTAGAGATCATTTTGTTAGTTCTTTTTATTGCTAAATTCCAAAGATTAAGTTAAAGAGAAAATATGATACAAGGCCAATTTTAAATGAATATGCGTTTCCGCTTAGCAGCTGTCAAGTCCATATGGGACCCTGAACTGCATAAAACCCCTACTGAAACTGTGAAAGCCAGAAAAAGCTTTATAGTAATCAATTTGGGTCAAGAGCCTTGCCTTCAAAACAGAGAATGCAAAAAAGGTGTGCGACATAAATGATGTGCCACTGTACTGTAACAATAATGTTTTGCTAGAATGGAAATGAGAGTTGCAACAAAATATCAATTTAATAGTGAAGGGCTATGGGGAAAAAATAGAGTTGTGCAGTTTCTCGAAGTGGGATTCTGTTTGTTATCAAGAAAACCAAAGGAAATTTCCTTCTGTTAAAATAAGTCTTATTGCCCTCTTCCCCCGGCCCAGAAAGACAGAATGGCTCAGTAGAAGAGCATTGCTCCTTTCACTTATTTGTCACCAGTCTGAATCTAGTCTGAGCTAACTTTAGTGTTTTAAGTAAAATTGGTTGGGGGTAGGGAGGGGAGGGGAATCCTGGCTTGTATTACAAAATTCTACAGCATTAATTGTTCATCTTGTTTACTGTCTCAGAAGAAAAGAGAAGTCATGGATGGGATGATCAGAAATAAGCCAAGGTAGAGACCCCCTGAGCAGGGTAACACAGAGAGAACTTGACCTTGATCTAATGTTGCTCATATTTAAATACTAACTACTTACCCTTTTTACAGAATGTAAAAGAACTAATCTTTTATACAGAACAGTACGAAGCTGAAGGACAGTCAAGTGTTGAGCTCTGGAAGACATTGTATACCAGGTGTCTCAGACTCACCTTGTGCCACAGGACAGAGAAGGACATAGGGCGGCAGCAGTGAGGGTTGGAGGGTGACCAGGGCTGTATCAGCCCTCCTTCATCCTCCTGCCACTGACTGCTATGTCCACAAGGGCTTACAGGCCCCAGATTCTATGGCAGGCCACTCCCCCGGCCACATGTCTTAACTTCTGGTGGACCACTGGTATCCAGAGTGGCTTCATGGGCCATATGTTTGACGCCCCTGATGTATTCAGGAATGAAAAATATTCCTGAATACTGACTGCAGATGGTTAAGGTGACATGTGCTTTAAGTGGTTTTACTGTTCTAAAGAACACACAGATAAGGAACAATTACTTTCCTACATTATGCAATGTAACATTGTATCATCTCCTCAAAATGTCAGTGTTTGAAATGTTTACCTTTACAGAAATTATTTCAAAATACATGAACTGAGATATTGCTTGTCACTTAAAAAACCCACAGAAATTCCAACTGTTGTTTCTGACAAGCTACAGAATTTCCCTGTACCTAGACTGTAGAAATCTGTTTAGCAAACGCTGACTTTTTTATGGTTAGCATTCCATTTAAAATTAGGAGCCTCGCATCACGATGGGTTGAAATCTGAAATCCTTACTCAGATAGAACTCTTCTTAGGTTCAGGATTTAGCCCGCTGTCTGTATATTATTCAAACATGCTGTTAGAAGATAATATGAGTATCTTCACCAAGGCAACTCACAAACACCCACGGCCAGATGCCTTGGAGCAGCTGATCTGCACACAGTTTACAGTTCACCTCTGCACTTCCCTGATCCTCTTATAGCCTTTGTAAAGGGCTGTTTTTTCTGTGCCAAGTTAGAACTGCCTTAGGGTACTTTTTTCCTTTCAGATAAATTCATGAACTTATTCACAGTGCAATTTTACTAGGTTTGCAGCCAAAAGCAGTAAATGTTTGTGCAGTGAAAAGCAGTAGTTTCAAACAACTCAATTTGCTGGGGATTCAAAGTATTTTATTATATATAGTATGTTTCACTGTCTGATTTCAAGACTTACAATGTCAGACTCTGTATACTGGTGGATTGAAATACAAAGTGACAGCAAGATGCGTGTTTCAGAATTTACTTAGAACAACGGTGCTATTGTCAGGTTTTAGAAAGGGCCTCTGAGTAAGGTAGTGAGTGATTGCCAAATTTAGGATACTACATGACAGGAAATATCTGTCTGCACTTGTTACATACTATGGTCTTTCAGTTAAAAACACTATGGCTGTGTCCACACGAGCAGGGGCGCACCATTGCAGCAGAACAAATAGAAGCAGCACAAATTTGTACCTCTACTTTGTGACACAGTGCAGGCCCCTGCTCATGTGTTTTGGAGTGGGACACATTGTTGCAGGGGGGGGCTGGCTGGTGCACAGGGTGCCTCAGCAGGGGCTAGCCACCCCTTGTACTGAGGCATCCTGTGGAGCATCACATGGAGATAGGGGAGGGCTACCTGCTCCCTCATCTCTGTGTGTTGCAGAGCCCCTGTGCTGAGCCACCCTGCATCCCAGCCAGCTGCTGCCTGGCTGGCTGGGCCACAGTGTGCCTTGAGACAGGGGAGCAAGCAGCCTTGGGCTGGCTGCTCCCCTGTCTCTGTGTGCCTCCGCACTGGGGCATGCAGAGACAGAGGAGCAGCCAGCCCAAAACTTCCTTTTTCCCCGTCTCAAGGCATACTGCGCTCCAGCCAGCTATTCTGCGGCTAGCTGGGGCAGTGTGCCTCAGCATGGGGCTCCACGAGGCTCAGCATGGGGAATCTTCAGTGGAGCCCCTGCGCTGAAGCAAGAGAATACAGGAGAGCAGCCAGCCAGGGTGTAAGCTGCCCCAGCACGGAGAGTGTGCTGAGATGGGAGAGAAGGGAGGGCTGCCTGCTCCCCTGTCTCTGCGTTTGTCCTAATGCCTGCCACTTTGCCATGGTCCAAACCACCTTTTTTCCCAGGGAAATCCCAGTAGCAAATTTTGCCCTGGTGCTGCAAATTACCAGTGCCATGCACCGATTAAGGTACAACTCATGCAGTTTGTGGTGCTGCAAAGAGGTTTCCAGTGCCACAAATCACATGTGTCTGCATATCTGGATCCTGCCTATAGGTTCATTCAGAGTAGTAAAAAGACATATCTGCTTTTTGGTGATTGCAACATTAAAGAGCAACTTTAAAATGCCTTTCAAGTAAACTTTTTTTGAGACTGCATTTTCTCTTTGACCACTAATGAGATTATGCACCACCGCAGTCATAAGGTCCATCTTCGTAGTTCATAGTTTAGTGATGAGCCTCTGTAATTCTTTACAGTAATAGTAAAGAGCACATCACTGTTTAAATCGTTCCTGTCAAAACATATTTAAATACATTTGATATTTAGGTATTCTAACCTTTGAAGTGAAAAGTGATACTAATTAAGAAAAATGTTTATTTTAAGGTCATACAAAAGATTCTTAAAAAATAAACTCTATAGGTGACATTTTTAGCCTTTTTTCTCATAAACAAGCAGCCCACTCTGTGCAGTACAATAACATGTTAATTTCATACTAACTTGTAAACTTCCAGTTTAATGCTATGTTTCTGTCCAGTTTGTCAATTCTTATGATGACTTCAATTTGCAATACCTCAGTACAACAGAGAGGAATGCATTACAAATGCATAGATTATCAGATATATAGTGTTGGTAAGAATAGTTATTATTATGACAACAGTGGGTGCTTATACACAAGCAGCGAGGCTGCGCCAATAGACTGTAATTACAGTGTGTTGGAGCAGGCTCAATTAATCGACTTTGCTGGAGTGTGGTAATTACTGTGCTCCACCAGACTCCGCCGTTTCATGTATCAGTGTTCCCATGCTTAAAAATGGTGGTGGGGGCGCTTTAACTAAAGCTCATCAAACGAGCTTTAGTTAAAATGCCCTCGCTGCCATTTTTTAAGCATGGGGACACTGATACACAAGACACTCCAGGTGCTTTAATAAGAGGCTCTTGGAGCATTTATGGGTGTTTATACATGAGCTGCTCTAATTAAAGTGTCCCCCCTCTCCCCTCACAATCCTGAAGCATGCGTATAAATGCCCAGTGTCATAAGTGTAAGAGGGATAGTAATGACTTCTTCATTGTCCAGGAATTCTGTGTGTCTTCTAAACCATGGATTACTGAAACAACAGAATATAAAGAGAGCACTTTGTTGATGATTATTCACGGAGACCTTAATCCATGGATTGGTAACATGACAGTCTGTAACTACTCTAAAGGAGCACTCCTGGTCTGATGCTTCAGTGCATAGTATTATGAAATCTTTATCCACAAATTTTTGACACGATAGGCCATACTGACTTTATAGAAAAGTTATATTTTAGTGTGTTTAATGGATGCCATCAAAGTCTCTTCATCCACAAATTACTGACATGAGAGGTCATTACTGTCTGGAGTGTCAATGTATGTCTGGGGAGTTGTACTCCGTGGATTATTGATATGGTGGCCCATAAATGGCTCCTTTCTTCCAGTTACAGTCCATCATATTATTACCAGCTACAATTCATGGATTATTGACAGAACAGAATAATGTCTTGAAGCTGTTGTACATTGTAATGTCACTGGACAATTGCAGAAATCTTTAATCCATGCAAATCTGACACAGTGGACAGATTTGTTCTGGTACTGGATCTGCTTTGTCAGTGCATACCATGAAAGATCTCTATATGTAAGAATTCTGTAAGAATCTTAGGGACTCTTAACCAAAGATTCAGTGGGAGATTCACAATAACCCTAGTACTGTATCATTAGCACTGTATCACATTTCAAACAGAGGGGACAAGCACCCCTACAAAAAAAAATGCTATGAGCAGAGTAGCCACCTCACCACAACACTTATTTTATACAAAGGCACTTGTCCCATCATGGCTCTAATGGCTTACAAAACTGAAATCATCAAGCTAGGTAACTCTTATAAATGTGGCTAGAAAAGCAGAAACCAGGCATAATGTTAAGAAGAGAGTGAGAATGAAAATATGGAGATAATTACCTCATATTCTTGTGAGAACTTCAAATTGTCATTGGCTTTTAGTCTTTCAATGTGATCTGCAAGCTCCAAGATAGGTATTGGAGGATGGCTAGCCATACCTGTTGAAGGAGACAGGAGGAGAACAGCATTTAAAATAAATCAGAATTATTGCATGATTCTAAACCTTAGAAAATATAATAGTTAGAATGGCTAGAAATGTGTAAGTAGTAAAGATGTTGTAGGTGAAAGAAGCAGGCAGATAGTTTGGTTACTCAAAGCAGGACATGCTCTGGAGAGATGAGCTTTGAAGCCAAATAAAAAGGTCACCCAGCATATTCCCAAAGCTAACATTCCTAGTGTAAAAGAAAGAGTTATTGTGCCATGAGTCAATGAGGTTAGCTAGGCAGGGAAAAATGAGACAGTTAGACCTGATGTCGACTTCTGCTTTGAGTAATGACTCTTAATGTCATTTCAAACTCCTTCTCCTGCACTGTATGAAATGGAAACTGTGTTGAATTAGATGATAAACGGTGAACTGAGAAAACAGACACTGAAAGAGGCCTAAAGGGGAAAGAATAGTATTTTGACAGAAAAGAAAGTGACTTATGCATAATCAAGGAAAACTAACTTGAAGAATGAAGGTTACCAGTGTAACCGGAGACACCTGAACCTGTAAAGGAAATGATATAAATAAAACTAAAAACAAAAAAACTAATTTCTAAAATAAAAAATAAAAATGAAATGGGTAGCTTGATAATTAGAAAGGACTAATAACAATGCTTCAAGGACTGGAAGACTGACTCCAGATTCTAACTAAATCAGATCAGGAGTACTTTAAAAGCGCTTTAATATTTTATGAAATTTAGAGGTGACTGACATTCACATGCAACTATGGACAACTAGAGTAACATGCACCACTGTTTATAGACAACAGTCACTAACAACAAGATTGGACATCAGACAACTAGAGCTTCAAAAATGTTTTCACTAGTAGCAGATTGTAGAGGCAGGGGTTGTACAATTCAGCTGGACATCCATACTGGCTGCACTAATGCCTTAGAGTGATCTTACCCTGAAACCCCATTATCAACCCCCAAAAGAACCTACAATCTACTTCAGGTGTAAACATCTTTGTCTACTGATGGAGATACTGAGTGAAAGACAGTGTGTGAAAGAGGAACATGACTAAGACTGGAAAGACAAAGAAAGAGAGAAAGAGAAAGAAAGGGAGAGAAAGAAGGTCCAGAGAGAGAAAGAAAAGCAAAAGGAGATGTGGGGCCAACTAGAACAGCTTGCCAGCTGAAGATTTGCCAGTCCACAATTTGTGGACATTTTTTTCCAACCAATCAGTTTTCATGACCCTTCCCAAAAATGGCTTGCATGTATTTCTTCATGCTTACTTTTTCCAGCCCTAGAATAAAAGAGTGTGTTTAATCTCTTGCAAGGAGAAACCACAGCTGGCTAGAAAATTTAAACTAGTGAACCCCAGGATCTGCTGTAACTACAAAAGAAAACAATGATGACTATGGGGGGCTCAAAGTGGAAGCCATGATGTACAATTCAGTTTGCTTTGTCACCACACATTTTAGAAGCATGCTGTACAATAGTTAACTTGCATTTGCTACAGCACTGCTCAAAAGACCACATGATTACAACATGGTCCCTTTGTTTATGGCATTTTAGGTTCCAATTAATATTCTACGGTACATACAAAGGATCAGTAGAGTTGACCTTAATGATTTGACTCCTGTATGCATAAACTCATATATTCAAATATTACCTGCACAATGATTTTGGTATTGTGAGGTTTTATTAAAGATAGATATGATGACATGTTGCCAGTCAACTGAGCAAGGTGGAATATCCAGCGAAAAATGAGTATTTTCCTTGGAAGGTATACTTATTTGATTAGCAGCAAAAAATGGTATTTATCTGTCTGAGTTCGGAAATCTCCCATTTTCTCAGGTATTAAATGTAATGTTATTTTAGACTATTTTTTAAATGATAGGATGGGTGACAATATTCTAATAATTAAATTGATTTGATCCAGATCAAGCACCCCAAATGAAAAATATGGGAGTGAAAAAGCACAAGAAACTCTAGACTTATCCAGAAATGAAGGTGGACTGATGTACATCTAAAACAGTGCTTGAACAGAGAAAATAATAGAGACAAAGATGTTTAGACCTTTTCGAGCGAATCGTGGGAGAGAGTTATTATCATATAAGGACTGAGTGGTAGTTTGGCTAGAGAGGGAGGACACAGAGCCAATCAGGGAGGCGTAGGGGACTGAATTACTGCTCAAAGCTGTAAAAAGTAAAGCCAATCGGAGATGGGAAACAAATTAGTAACAATAGTAGACCATCATAATCAATCAATCAATCACACACACACATACACATCTGACATGCACAATATCATAGTCAGAAATCAAACTCAGAAAAAATGTATAGAGGTCAAATTACGCTATTGTAAAAATATAGGACATAAAAACGGAAGAGGGTAGTTCATGCATGCGAACTAGTAAAACTGTCCATTTAAAAAATACTGCAAGCTTGGTTCTCAATAATTAGCCCAGTGGGATGATACCTAATCATTGCAGAGAGTCAGAAATTGTGGGTAAATAATGGACTCTTTGATTAACCATGTCATATTTAGATTTTTTTTTAAACTGGCCATAATTAGCTTGGCTACACATTAGCATGTCTGTAGCTGAGAATCTGCCTTCATTTATAGTTTCTTTTGTATTTTAAAGAGGCAACTTCATAGTTAACATTAGGTGTAGGATGAAACTTGGCACAAAACTTTCTAAGCAGAAAACTTAACCTGTCCCTCCCTCCCAACTAATAACAACCTTTGAATTTAATGAGCAGGCTGTTACTTAACTGCAAACACCTTCCACCAGGACTCATTTTATGATCATATAACTGTATGATACTTAATTTTTCTTAAATAGTACTTTATAGTCAGCTTATGAAGTGAAGTAATTACATTTGGTAGGGCTCTTATCTTTGAAAGATACAACAGATGCACTACTGAAGTGATAAATAATTACTTTTTCTTTTTAGAAGACATTTTCTGTGCACTCTATCTTTGTATTTACAGTATAAAGATGCATACTCATCAATTTGCATCCACAGTTCTTAAAGTCATCATGATATACAGTTTAGATGCACATTCTACTACTGGTGGATGCATTACACTCCTGACTTCAGCGTAAATAGCATGTCAGCAGTAAGTGTAGAACTTGACTCAGTTCAAAAAATGCAGCCAGACAGACTTAATTTAATGGGTTTATAATACAGAATGCACATTTTTACATGTCATTCCATGCTATGATCACATATTAAAACTAATAAAATACAGCTAGGTTGCATTTAAACAGATCCTCTGATGTGCTAGTAGGCCAAAGGGAATATCATGCCAGTGACATGCTTTGGGTTTTAAATATATTTTTTTAAAGAGAACAAATTAAAAGCCCACGCAAAGGTTAAAAAACTGACTCAAACCAACAAACACAGCATCATGCAGTTACATCTGAAAACCCATCCATAACCAGCCCTTGTGCCTAGGTACGGCAGAAAAACGCAAAAAGTGACAGATCGGTCACTACTCAGTAGCATTTCCTCTACAAGGATTGAGTGGAAAAGTCTTTAGATTATTTTGTGCTAAATGTCCCAGGTAATTCAAATGAACAGTGAAAACTTCATTTTACAATACTTAGGCACAAATGGATTGAACAAAGGTCAACATTCAGCACAGTGTAGAGGGCGCACAAAATGTTCTTTGCATCACTTGACTCCACACTTAAACGCTGAGGGTGAAATCCTGACACCACTGAAGTTAACGGGAGTTTTACCCTTGATTTCAGCGGGGCTAAGATTTCACCCTTAAGGAAGAACATAACTGGGCATCTGGCCTTGTGAAGGCTCTCTGCACTTGGGTGATTTTTACAATAAGAAAGTAAGAGGTAGAAAAGGAGCCTTCAGCTGAGATTTTCTTGCTTTTGTGCATTTATAAAACAACATTGAGGTGTTTTGTGCCTTTAAAATAGCAATAAAGCACACATTTAGTTTTAAACCTGCTCAAGACCTGAATGCAGCTCAGTGTTTACAAGCATCTCATGAATAAACAATGAATTAGAAATTAAATGAACACTTAGCTCTTAGAATACAGACTGAAAACCAGATGTATTGAGAACCTGACATTATTTTCACACAAATCCCTTTATTAAATGAATTGCATTTCAAGCCCACATCAAAGTAATAACCAGTGACCATTAAAGACACATTTATTGCAATACATATTTTATATAATACCATATAAAACAAATCAATGTAAGCTGCAAATTTTCCTATCAGCATAAGAATTAGGAAGCAACAACAGTGCCACTTTTTCTTGCCAGAAATGTATGAATAAAGAGATACATAGGCAAACTTCCTACATAGCAAAAGGCCCAATAATTCTGTTCTGATGTCAATGACAGTCTGGATTCCATTAATGCTCCAGAAAGGATGCATTTAATATACTTGACACTGGAATCACTTGTATATTTTTGTAAACAATCACTACAGTAAAAACATACTGACTCAGGATTTGTCGACATGAAGAAATTGACTGGAATATCTATTGCTGAACAAACTTTTCCATAATAACTACTCCAGACTTGTTCCCCACATAGTAGCTTTGTTCCAGAAAAAAGACATTTTATTCTAGAACAGTCAGTGCAGTTCCAAAGTAAAATATGTTGGATTAAAATTAAATTTTATTCCATAGGAGAAATCCAGATCTACTATGATACTTGGGTTCTTGTACCTACTCTCATAAAAAAATCCATCCTTCTGAACCAGGATGTAGCCCAGGCTCTCTATACAACATACAAGAACTGTTGGGTACTTCAGAATGGGATCTATAAGGCCCCTTCTACACATTAATTACCCAGTTAATAGCACAACTCATTTAGACTGGGTACATGTACAAATTAACTATCATGGCCTAAAAATGTCCAACCAGTTATAAAGTTAGAGCTGGAAAGAATATAATAACTTTATAGCTGGTTTCTATCAACTTTAATTTAAACATGTCTTAAAAACAGCATGTTGAGCTAGAAACCACAAACTCACCAACAGGAAATACGGAAGAAAAAGCTGTCCGTTCATTTCTGTTTCTCTGCAAATGTCTAAATGGAGCAAGGTAGCAGTGTTGCAGTACCCCTCAATACACTCTGCAGGTGTGTCTACATGAGACACTAACCATACAGTAACCTAATAACACTGTGCAGTAGCACATCACACCATGGACAGTGCTAATATGCTACTGCGCAGTATTATTAGGCTACTGCATTGTGGCATCATTAAAAAGGCATTCACTGACGCTATTGTGCAACAAGTACTAAATTAAATGCAGTAACCATTGCACATTAATGAATATGTAGACTCATCCCACATGCACTAGTTTCTGAACTGGAAGCACTGTAGTCCTAAACTGTGTGGCAGTGGGTGCTGGCCAGTAAGCCCTGCCAAGAAACATGGCTGATTAACTATTCCATTTCAGGAGTTAATCTACGTTGAGCTAATGCAAGGTGTCTCAATACGGTGCTGCCTTATGCTGTGTAGCACGCCCCAAGAGATGTTTATGTCAGGGGTTAGCAACCTTTTACTAATGGTAGGCTGAATTAACACAGATCAGTCTGAAGGTGGGCTTGTGACCTAGCCACTGATTCCCTCTGCCACTGAATTGCTCCTTACACCCTAGCCTCACAAGCTAGATAAAATCACTTGGAAGTGATGGATCTGGCCCATGGGCTATAGCTTAGCAACTTGTGGTCTGTGCTATCAAAAGACCATTCTAAGAAGCACCACAATCAAGCATGGCATGCCCATTCTGTAAATCCTAGACTTCAGAATGTACTTCAGACATAATAATGTACTTCAGATGTACTGTAGTTGTCTTGTAGCAGGGCTAGGCCCATGCAAATAAGCTCTCAGTTCTCATAGCCCTAAGCCAGCCCTGCTGTGAGGAAGCTACACCTGTTTCAGGGTGTAGTGCCAGTATTACACTTTACAGCAGTTCTTCCTAGTTAAGTCCTCTGAAGTTTGCCTTTACTTTGCAATAGAGTAAACCTCCCTCTATTCATGAATCAGAGACAAGAGACCTGTCTGTTAAATAGGCGCCTAAATACCTTTCTTTCGAAAACCTGGTCAATCTTTTCTTTGAAAACCTAGCTGGAGGATGAGAACAAGCCCATGACGGTATTTCCCTTTTGCACAGTGATTCAGTGGTTCCATCATTCACCCAGAATACAGGAGCTGTGGTTCAGTTTCCTTCTCTACTTGAGGGATTCAAAACCATACCTTCCACGTCTCAGGAGAGCACCCTAATCACCTGGTTACAGGCTTTTCTGGTGGGGCAGGGGAGCGGAAGGGGAGAACATTCTCACTACCTTCTGTGAAGGCTGTTTCAGTGGGTAGAATAAATGAAGTCCCATTAGTTCATTAGTCATTCAATTTAGACGCTCACCTGAGGGGAACTTCCTGGGTACATGTACCTTCTCCGACTTCAGAGTTATTGTAGAAAATAACTGTAGTTATTTAACTTCAGAGTTATTGTAGAAAATACCAAAATAACCATTGGAGCTAGGTGAGGAAGTCAAAATTCTTTCTCCCTCGTGCATGGACTTAGCTGCCACTAGTGATAGGTAGGACTAGAGCAGAAGTTTTGAAGACGGCAGGTTTGGACTTCAGAGATCGCATTCTTTACTTTCTTGGAACTTAGATGACCAAAAAATGTAATGTAGGTGATCAAATCTGGACACACAGATGACCAGAAAAAGAACAGAATGCCACCTTAGATACCTGTATGGCCAGGGTGCCCATATGGAGCACTAGTCTTATGGTTAATTTTCCCCATGTACTTAAACCTTTATCCTCATTATTGTTGGATTAATTCTCATGAACATGAAGAGGAGAACAGCTATGGTAGTTTGCAAGTCAGATGATTAATTCCAAACACCAACTTAACCCCTTATGAAACTTGCTATTTTCTACCCTGTTCCAGCTGACTTGTTTTATTTTATATTGCCTCAACTAAGAAACAAGTTGGTGTAGCTACCTTAAATAACTCCCTCCCTAAGCAACTGGTGAAGAATTACTGACGTAAATATGAGTAAAATGTTTGAAGTCAGGGTTGTTATAATTTTCTTTATTTTTTCTTGCATTTCAAGCATCCTTTTTTTTTAACTAGCAAGCTATAATGAGATAATTGTTTAATTGGAGTCCAATTACACAAATTACGTACAAGTGTGACACATTTTGTACTCAAAGGGGAGGTGTGGTGGGGAGAAACAGTCACTTTTCAGAAATGATTCAATCCTGCTCCTTAACTGACTGGCAGATTGAAGTCTCTGAGTTTTGGGTCTCAAAATCTACTCAAACCATTTCAGTCACTTTCCCCTATGTAAGCCAGAGCTCTCCCTTCGTGTAGATTTCAAATGAAATCTTTTGTGAAGGCTTAATTATTCCCTCTCCCCCTGCTCCCTCCTTGTAGCTTAGTGCCTTGTAAAACTTGCTTACTGGGTTAATGGTTTTAATTCTATATTTTCTAGGAAAATTGCTACAGAATGGCATGAAAATGACTCTCCTTCCCTCATGCCACCTTAAGAAAATGATAGACTTATAAAATGAAATCCCCTATGCTGCTGGGAAATTGGGCAGTTTCTTATTGAGTCAAAGAAAACTTGGCACAGATGTGACCCACTTGCTGGCATATGAGCCTACTAACAAATGTACATTGATATGGAAGACACGTATCGAGATGGGATCTCAGATGGAGAACTGTGGGTTATTCCATTATGTTAAGACATAGTGAAAATGTATCCATGGTGTAACTACATGTGTGGCAATGGAATAAAGCCACAGATGAATCTAACCTGTTGCATTTGAGCAAAATGGCAACTATGCTAATTATACAATTTCTTATTGGTAAGACAAAAAGGAAAGTGAAAGACTGTCCTCGAAGTTTTGAATTTGGAGTTGTATGCTGTGTTCAGTTCTCCACATAACGTCTTTCAAAATATCTATAGGTACTGAAAATGTTTTGTACTTATTTGGTATGAAACTCCAACAGGGGCACCGTTCTTAGAGAATTTACTATTCATAACTTACTTGACCCTTGCTTTGAAAAATATTTTTGAGGAGTAAGATAAAGACACAGCATTTTTCACAAAATTGACTCCTGTGGGACTGGCAGAATGGTTGTTTATGAACCTGACAAAGAGCCAAAGCCAAAGCATACTCCATTCTTCATCTTTTAAAAAGATATGTTATCTTCTCACAAAGCAAGCAGATCTACTAAATTTCTATCTTGACTGGAATGTTTTTATCCTTTAAACACAGGGCATTTTTAATGAAATAACTAACATTATTTAACTTATTTTTGATCCCTGTCTCACTTAGTAACCATACTGAACTAGAGATTGATAACCTAAACATGCCAATGTAAATTAATGTTTTCTTTTCAGTTACTACATATTATAAGTTCATTAGTACAAATAATTACTATTTTTTGACTGCACTCTATGAGAGGTAAAGATTTTGTATTCATTTGTGCCTGGAAAGCTCCCAACACGCTGCGAGTTCTACCACAATCTAAATAAATAATAATAATAATTACATCATCACATCATCTATCCTCACGGAGCTGCATTGTCCTGGTGTACACCTGGTGACTGCTATTGTTGTGTTTAACATTGTGCCCTTTTGTACAATTGTTGAAAATTGTGTTCAGCACAGCAATATTTAACAGAGTAGACAAGGCCTTTTTATAAGGAGGGCAAAACACTGTGGATGGAAAAAGATCCCGTAAATACAAGACTTCTTTGTACCTCATCTCTTTGGCTTTGCCTTGAGTAAATTTAAAGGCATATATATTATTAGAAACAGGTAGCTAAATATTTAACATATTCTAAAATGTATTCTAAAAATAAAGAACTCAGTTTAGTGCATGTTACAATTTCCAGACTGGATTTTTTGGTTGAATTGGTAGTCCCACAAAGTCAACAGGGATTAATGAGAGCTTCTGCTTCTCATGGGAACTGTGCCACTGACTTTAGTTGGACTATGACTTTACTCTTAAAACACATTAACTAGAACATGTGAGTTGACACATACTAACATGCCTGTTTATGTTATGCAAGATTTACAATCCCTGGGACACAAACTGTCTCCTTTGATATGTATTTGTATGGTGTCCAGTGCAATAGGTTTTTGATATCTGATTAGGAACTATATTAATAGAAATAATAATAATTTCTGAAAAACATTTGGTTGAAAATCTTATATCTTTATTTTACAAAAGGTTTCATTGCAAACCTCACATTATAAAAGAAAAGCAACAGCCCTGCTAAGCTAGGTTCACTGAAAACTGTTCTAGAAGCAGTGATCTCTAGAGTGATAAAAGGAGAAATAAGCCACAAAGTAATTCCTCAAAAAATGTATAATAACTTTGTGGCTGGTTCCTACCATGCCTTTAACTGCATGTGTGATCAGCTGAGCCCCTGTGGCTGGGAGCCCCATCAGCTGACCCCAGCTCTCATGGGGGTGCGTGGTGTGTTCTTGTGACTGGGAGCCTTCAGTTGATCTAGATCAGTTGATGGGGCTCATGGCTGCTCAAACTCATGGTGCACCCCAGAGCTGGGAGCTCCATCAGCTGAGGGAACTCCCAGCTATTGGACTTTGCTATTTGCTGGTGCAGGGGGAGCCCAAGATCATGATCTGGGCTATTCCTACACTGGCAATAAGACGTGACAGAATCTGACGCATGATCCCACAATCACACTTCCTGCTGTGCATGTGTAGCGTGGCAGGAAGTGTGATTGTTGGGTTGCACATCAGATCTCATCACACCTTTAGCTGCACATCTGAACCATAGTTTTGTTTTTCCTTCAAACTTGTGCTGTATAATATCATCTTTGCATTAACTTTTTAAACCATGTAATAATGGTTCTGGGTCAGAAATAACATAGGATTTCATTTAACCCTTTTTAAATAAACAAAGTATGCACAACAAGGGTTAATTAATGCACGAGAATACTGATTCTTTAATTTTCTGCCTTTACATGCCTGTGTTGACTTTTATTTTTTTAAATTAAGTTGTAAAAAGTTGAAAAACACATTGCTATGGGTAAATAAGGGGGATTTTCAAAGTAATTACTGAGAATTAGACTGGGAGCTTTATTTAAACATACTGTGATCAAGACCAAGTTCACTGATGCATATCACAATCAAAAGGAAGAAATATGCTAAAAAATAAAATAACCAATTCAACGAAGAATGACAAAAATCCAGTGGAATTCACATAATTTCCTCTTTTTTCCTTTTCTTGGCTGAACAGATTTTCATGTATTCCCATGTTGGTCCTTTGCATGATGAGAACAAGATTTAACAAACTAAAAGTGGAGGGTGGGAGTAAAGCGAGTTTTAAGGTATGCTACAGTATGTCATTAAGACCTCAGGAATGTATTAATATATATTTTTGACTGAATATAGTATTCTTGTCTTGGAAGACAGAAATAATTTTCCCAGACAACACTGCCTTTTTGTCTTGTACATCTCAAGCTGCTCGATGCAGAAACTTGCCTTTACATTTTTGTAACAATTTTGCACAGTGAATATTAAAAATATGTATGTTTCACTACATGTTTTGTAAATATAAGTAAGTCCCTTGAGAGGGACACTGTCAACTGGAAATCTAGTTGATTAAAAAAAAAAATGAGTAAAAGGTAGTTTCATGAGAACACCTGCTCCTAATATTTACTACCAACTTTTGTGGCTTTGTAGTTACATTTTCCTACTTAAAAAATAAACAAATAAACCAAAACCTAAATTTATTTTTCTCTATCCCATTCTTTGTACAAAAGATGCACACAACATACTGTAACTGACAAAGTACCTTATTATGTGGTGGAAAGAGGGAAAATTATACACTAATCAGTGTCAAATCCACAGTTAACCAACAGGAAACAATGTTCCCACTAATCTGTATTAGTATCCTTAAACGTTAGTCCTGATATAAGTATATGAAACACATTTTGATTAAAAGTGTGATTTTTTTTCCCACGTTGATGAGCTTTCATTTAAACAAACTACAAATTAACGTTCAGTGGAGATTTTTCTTAAATTGAAGTGAAAAGATATTACTCATGATGCGAGTAGTAAGAAAGACTCCGTCTAGAACCTCACAAGTAATCAAAATTATTTGGTAAAAGTTAAATATTTCAACCTTTAACAGCTCATTTTACTAGTAACTATTCTGTTAGATCTATGGTCAGAGACCTGTAAATGAGGGAGTACTGTGTCTTACCGGGAGTTTGAAAATTAAGGCGTCGCAATTCCACAGGATCTGTGGGATGATGAGAAGGAATTTCTTTGTTGTTGGGTATGCTGCTTTTTCTAGAATCAGATTCAGCCCTCTTCCTGCACAGACAAAGCAAACACAAGCACACATAAGATTTAGCTGTTGACTATACAAGTATGTGCACCTGACCTAGTTGATTATTTGGTTTCTAAAATGTTATTTGACACTACATTTTTCTAAGAATATTCATGATCCAGTACAGAAGATACAACAATTATCTGTGTTATGGTGGTTAAGGCAGCTAGTTTGCAGTGGTAAGAAAAAAATTAAACCTGAAAATGTCTGGATGAAAATAGCTGCATTCTGCAATAGCCTGGGCACACCTACACATGCTTCTAGGGTGCTGTTGTTACTGCACCATCATTTAGTACTTTAGTACTCCAAAAGGAAGTACTAAACGATGGCACAGTAACAGCCCGTACTGCACTGTGCTGGTGGTGCATGGTTATTTTTAGCTACTACGTTGTTGTAGCAAAGCGTTATACCAAGAGAGCATGTTGCTACAGCGATGTAGCGGTGGCATCACAGTTTTTCCCCACAGACGCTACATCACCATAGCGCATTGTCACATGTAGACATGCTCCCTGTTCCTCTACATCATTCTTCATCCTTGGAACCATACGAGACAAAGCTTTGGCTGGGATGATCAAGTTGGGGATGGTCCTGCTTTGAGTAGGGGGTTGGACTAGATGATCTCCTGAGGTCTCTTCCAACCCTAATTTTTTATGATTCTATGATTCAAGGCACCAGAATAATTAACTGTTATGGATATAAGTGTGAAACAGAAGAAAATCCACGCTGCCTCTGCTTTAAAAGTTAGCTACCCACTAATATTATTAAACATATTTGTTTAAAACTTCTTGATGTCAATTAAATAAAAAATACCATGTAATGGTGCTATCTCTGCTCTATTTTTTAATATACAGAGATCTGTACTGCTTTATAATGAATATTTTTTATTCATGACGCCCTTTCAATGTTGCAGAGAACAGGCTAAATTCTGGATAAGGGATGGGAAATCATAAAATGGTTAAAAAGATACCAGAAGAAACACAGCAGATGGGGAAAAAATAGAGGCTCATTTAACCTTGACCTGGTTCTGACCAATAGGACTGAAATAGTTCAAATGAGGAGAAGGTCAAAAACCTGGAAGGAAGTTGGTATGACAGAAGTCTTGACTTTAAAGAAAACCAGGTATGAGAACAATAAGTAAAGGATGCTCTATTTCAATGAACTCTGGGAAACAGGAGGCAAGGTCCGATGTAAATATAAATTAAAACAGAAAAATGAGTCCATGAAGTATGGCAGTTCCTAAAGCACATAATACTGGAGGCTCAACATCAAATTATTCTAATACAGAGGAAAGATGATAACTTCAAGAGCTACATGTGACTATACAAGAAGCTTTTTAGTTATTAAAAAATCAAAGGAGACACATGCAGGAATGGAGGGATGGTCAAATCACCAAGAAAGTGCATAGAGATATAGCCCTAACAAAAAGGGACAAAAATCAGGAAAGCAAAGGTAAAAAAATGAGTTACAGCTGTTGAGATGTTAAAGACAACAAGAAGGGAGTCTACAGATATATCTGATGAAAAAGACAGATCAGGAAAACTGTCAATCTCATGCTCAACAGAGACAGTGAACTATTAACAGAAGATGCAAAGAAGGCAGAGCTGCCCTCAATATCTGTTTTACTTCAGTCAATGTACAAGCACACAGACACCAAATGCTGTGACCATACAACTATCACAATTAATATATAAAAAGGATGCAATGTAGATCCTGCTAAGCAAAGTGTCTTAGAGCCACTGTTAATAATATTTGCAAATGTATGGACGACAGGCGAGGCCCATAACTATGAAAAGGGTTAACGTGACACTCATCTTTAAAAGGGGAAAAAGGAGGACCCAGAAAATACAGACCAATTCAGCCTGACTTCAATGACTGGGCAGTTATTAGATCAAATTATAGAACAGTTAATTTGCTGATATCCAGAAGATAAAGAAGATCATTAACATCCAGCCAACATTGAGCTGTTCAGCACAAATCTATCACACCAGTTGGATTTCCTTTGAAAATTCCAAGCAGAACAACTTTTCTGGTGGTTCAAAGGATATAATATCCTCACTCCAGTGAGGGTTTTGGCTCAGTCACACTCTCATTATGCCATCCTTATGAATAAGATAAGGAAATGGAGGTAGATACAAAATTAGCTGAATGACCACAAGCAAAGAGCAGTTATTAATGTACTGATGCCGGACTGGTAGCAGTTCTTCAAGCCAGTTTTCACAGGGGTCTGTTCTTGATCAGTACTGTTTAACATTTTTTATCAGTGAAACAGGTCAGTAAAAGAGAGTGTACTAATCAACTTTACAGACCGCATAGGGCTGGAAAAGATTACAAACACTTTGGAGTATAGGATTAAAATTCAAAGGGATGTTAATATAATAGGGAACTAGGCTGTAGATACCAACACTGAATTCAACACAAATTAACTGCCACATGTAAGAAGCAAAAAACAAATTCACAAGTAAAGAATAGAGGCTAACTGGGTCACCAGCAGCACTACTGAGAGCATCTGGGGGTTATGGTAGATTCCAAACTCAATATGAGCCAGCAATATGAAACTGAAAATAGCAAACATAATTTGGGTTTCTTTAACAGAAATGCAGTATGATGTGGGAGGTGAGAGTACTACTCTGCTTGGGGCTAGTTAGGCCTCAGCTGGAGTGCTGTGTGCAGTTCTAGGCTCTAGGTTTTAAGAAAGCTGTACGTGAACTGGTGAGATTTCAAAGAAAAAAGACAAAGAGATTTCAAACGTAACTCATAAGAGAAAAAGTTGCAGGAACAAAGTATATTTAGTTTTGATAAAGGAAACTTAATGGGGTACATGATAGCAGGTTTTAAATATTTGAAAGACTTCTATAAAGAAGATGGAGAAACATTGTTCTCCCTTGCCACATAGGGCTGGACATGGTGACAATGGGTTTATGCCACAAAGTAGATTTAGATAATAGCTCAGAAAAAAGAAATAATAACTTTTTAAGTGTAGGAGCAGTAGGACAATGGAATGAGCTATCTAATGAAGTTACGGGATCTCCTTTATTGGAAGCATTCAAGAAGAGACTGGATAGGAATCTGTTTGGGACTGTTTAAGAACAGCTAATCTATCATCTCTACAGATTAGGCCAAATGATTCCTGATGTCTATGCCAAATGGAAGGCAATATATTGTCAGGAACTTTAATTTCTGCTTAAAACTGTTTTGTTTATTGTACAATTTTGTCAAAATTTTAAAAATCCCCATGCTTTGACACAGGAGTTTTGCACATTTTCCCAAGTAAATCCTCAGTCTGCCATCTCTCTTCAATGATACTACAAATAATTCAGCCTAAAATGTTCAAGAGAAGGATGAAAAGAAAGACCTGAAAACTTCCCCTCATACTTCTGCTTTTGTTTCCCTCAGTTATAAATGGAACAGGTGGTGGCAATTCTAAGATGACTATTCACTCTTGAGCTATTGCTCTGTAAGTTGATCATAGGAAATCACTTAAAAGGATCATGAAAAACTGCTTCCTCTTCCTCCACATTAACCTTAGCCTTTGTCATTTCACAGAACTTGGAAGCCTAATTGAAGCTCCCTCCACAGCAGTGCACTACCTGGCTACTATTTTCACCAGATTTAAAAAGGGTACGTTATTTCTTTTAACATTTAAAAAAAGGCTATTTACTCTTGGTTCTCCCAAAAGTGAGAAACTCATGGAACTGTCTAGACAGGGGGATAATTTGCATTTTTCTACACATACCCCTGCAGTATACATCAAGGAAATATTAAAACTGCTGAAGTATCTTACAATGACAGCTACAAACATTACAGTAAACACAAATAGCTCCAAATGCTAAAATGAGACTTCAGCGTCTAGGGTGCTAACTGAAGAACAATGTAGCACACATATTTGCAAAGAGGCAAGGATTTCTTAGGGTGGTATTTTTTATTGGACCAACTGTATAGATGGGATAGAGCTAGGGTGGCCATCATAGAGGACAGTCCGGTTGTCCTCTGTCCTCTATTGATACGAAACCCGATGCTTTTATGTTGGGTTTCATATCAATAGAGGATAGAGTAGCAGAAAACTGGAATGTCCTCTATGATGGTCATGACAGATAGAGTTAGACAAGCTTTCAAATGCAAGACACTAATGGTCAGATCATATGCATATACTTATCATGGTTATTTTAGCTCTGTGCCTTATTAGATCAAACACTGCTATAATAATGGTGTTAGATTATGTAGGGGTTATGTGATGTGGGGGAAATATCCACTAGGAACTACGATGAGATCATCAACTCATTTTCACATGTGACTTATTATAAGTCAGAATTGAATTGAGGTCTTTGGAGGTCTTTAGAAAGGCTAATGCATTAATCCATTATAATACATAAGTGCCCAATTCATCTTCAGCTCCATTTTTAGACATGAACACCATCTTAAACTTGATTAAAGTATTTTCATAAATTGATTTGTGGTATCTCCTGAAAATGCAACTGAGGAAAACATAAAATATGAAAAAATATTTTTCTCTCATAGTTAAAAGATGGAACACTGGTATAAATGCTCATACTTTTTCAGTACTGCAAACTTTATGAAATATCTAGAGCATAGTAAGGGTCTCTTTATATTTTATATGTCAGTGCCCAAGTTCATTTAGACTGACAGGCATTCTGTTCTAAATCATTATCATGATAAATTGTACTTTTTCCCTTTTTTCCTTTTTGGAGTAAATGGAGGGTGATTGTTCTTCACTTCTCACCTGTCAGGTTTACTGCTCCATTTTAATGCAGCAAAAAGGGGGAAAAAAAGTTAAATGTTAGTTGGCCAATGGCAAGAAGAGTAACCATGACAACAAGAGATGCAAGAAATGGCACTTTACAGTGAGGACTTGTAACTTAAACAAATTAAGAAATGACAGCTCATCAAAACATTTAATGCTTGCTAATCATGGAATAAATGGAGGATACAAAACTGAGTTCAAAGAGAATTGTATGCTGCTGAAGAAAAAAAAAATGCATTAATTCCACATTTCCTTTTAGTAATCACCTACAAAATAACGCCACCATCAATTACATCCCAGAAGGTGGTAGATGCTGGATATGTAATTTGAGTTTTACTAAGTGTACTACAAGCTGGGGAAAACACTTTCATCTACCTGGGTACAGTGACATTTCAATAACAAATCTGAGTGTTTAAATAAAAAAAAAAAGCTAAGCGAATGAGAAATTCCTATAGAGTATCAAAGTATTACTCTAAATTGCAAAAGATCTTATCCTATTCTATACAACTTAGTAATAAAATAGCGTAATTACTTTTTAAAGGTCTCTTGACAAGTAAGGTAATCATAAATCTTTCTACAATAAAGAATTAAACACGTTTATTTGGCTTGAGAAGGAATAGCACACGTTAGAGATCTGTAGTGTATGGCCCATAAAGATGGGCTGAACTGTAAATCTACTTTATTAATTCCCATCAACAAGTCAGGTAGTTGAAACTATTACCACATATGAAAAATATAGTGCCTATCTATCTATCTATCTATCTATCTATCTATCTATCTATCTATCATGATAACATTTGGTGCTATAAAGTTTTTACTGCTAGGTCTCTGGAATGACCATATTACTTACAAGTGGTAATAAAATTTTTATAGTGCCCTTCACCATCACAGATCTTATTTTTTCAATTTTTGATTTTTTTCCAAATGCCCCTCCAGTTTTCTCTTAGAAAACTATTAGTTATCATGGCTTAAAGCATGAGGTCTTTACATAGCTTTAGCTCAGTTCTTACTCAGGCAAAATTTTGTTTTGTTCTAAATGTCTTCGATTAATGTTCTAAACTTCAGAAGAGACTCAACGTCCATTAAAGAAACTCATCCCCTCAAAGACATGCATTTTCCTTTTTTCCCAAGGGCAGAATACCACCCAGAAAAAATACTGGCTCATGCAAAATTCAAAATGACCATATTTACTTATTTGTCCATGTGGATTTTAAGTCAGATAGCTTAATAACTCTTAGGACATAAAACAGGCATCAGAATTTAATATTGGTGATAAGTGGAAATTCCAGTGGGATACATCATGTATTTTCAGCCCTGAGTTCCTTTGTAAGTTTTGCAGGTTTGTAACATTGAATAGTTATTGTTTTCTTCTCCTTCCAAGTCCCATGCAGATCAAAATTCATACCTAGATATGGATATGGAATCCTAATGAATATGGAATCCTAAATTGTAGGGTCAGCCTAGGAAATATATTGTGACTCTCAGGCCCCTGGCAGACTTTACACTTAAGGTGCAATTTGTCTGTTAATCGTGTCTTGAACAGTAACCCAACCACACATGCAGGGATTTAATAGCAACATAAAAATATTATTACACAATAATATTTTTGCGGCTGGTTTCTACTGTGCCTTAAAATGAATGTGTAGCAGAGTTAGAACCACAACTGGTCCCCACCAGGCCAACAATCAGCTGTTTATCAGCTGGCTTTGGGATCACACCAGGGCCAGCTGGAATTCCAATACAACAGATGATCAGCTCTGGGGACTGCACCAGGTCTGGTTGGAACCCCAGTGATGTTCTGATACAGCCAATGATCGGCTGATTGTTGGGCACCTGACTTTCAACTTGCCAGCTGAAACTGATCCCATGTATAGCATGGAAGAGAGACGATTGTTGAATTGGGGATTGGATCCCATTGTGCCTTTAAATGAATGTCTGTCAGCAGCTTCAGAGCATGTCTACATATGGCAGCAGTGTGTTGTAGCTAGGATGGCCCCAAGCATATCTTGTCCATCTGCTCCCATGCCTACACTTCAAACCTGGAAATACCTTTGAAGCCACTCCAGAACTGATCCAGTGTGGCTCTCTCATGACGTCAAGAACTTTGTGAGCAAGGCATGCTTGTAGCTGTCCTTGCCAGGATACTCTAGTCTATCACCATGGTATAAACATGTCCTCAGAATCACAATCTGTTTACTGGTTACCCTTCTGCATTAAAACAGACATAGTTTCCACCAGCTGTATAACAGTGCAAGTGTTGGTTTCATTTTTTGGATTTTAGATATAATCCTGGTTTTGTCTCAAATGTATTTTGATATATAGCTTCTCCTTTGTCTAAATGACACACACACACACACACACACACACACACACACACACATAAAATGCGGGTTTTGTTCTGTTATTCTGCTTGGGGCCCCGAATTTTAAAGGTGTGGAATTTTGTTAAGTATGCTAAAGAAACTTTCCCCCAATGATTCTTCCCCCTTGAATGAGTATTACTGCTACTATGACCACATAACAACTAAGCTTGGTTCCCTTTACTTTTTCATGTCTTTGTGACAAGGTATTTAGCAGAATTCGCACATTCAATGGCATCTGAAGGGACCCAGTTGTAAGTGCTTCTGCTATGGCCTAGCTAGGTTCCCAAACAACTTGAGATTTCATGTTTTTTCTGTGCAAGTACTTGATCAGTCTCAATTATGTAGGATTTCATACTGCAACTATCAGTGTCTCCAGTGACAGAGGGTCCAGTTAAATATTTTCCAGTCCATTTTAAAAGAACCAAGCCTTTTATTTAAACATGGGTGACCTTTCAGATGCACTCTAAAGGCTGCAGAAGAATGCCTGAAACCTTTTGGATTTGACCTATGTTTCTTTTGTATCCTTCAACCAGGGCAGTAATGCCAAACACGGTCCCAGCTTCCTTTGTGTATTTAAATAAGATCATTTCAACAGCTTTCATTCAGTCTGAAACAAAATTTTTCAGTGCGTCATAAACAATAGTGTTAAAGACATACTTTTTGTCTTTGTAGCAAAGAAGTACAAGCTTTACATTAACCAAAGCAACATATGTGCACTACCTCGTGTTATTCCAACTGAGGCACCTCTCCTCAAAAGTCTCATTATAAATCACAGCTGCCTACATTCCCAAATGAAATGATAACTTAACAGTACAGGCAGTCCTCGACTTACAACATTTTGAGTTACAATGTTTTGCACTTATGTTTAGAAACTGACACCCTGTTTCAACTTTACAATGCCAGTTACAACTTACAACGCTTGATCTGATGCAATGCCATGCCAGTGAACAAGTTCACTGCATCGCTCATCTCCCTGGAGAACATCTGTCCAAATTTCCTTGGACACTTTCTTTAAGAAAGCAGACAAAACTCCAGAAAAACCCGCAGCCAAGACTCCTGAGAAGACTCCAGCCAAAAGCCCTTTAAAAAGTCCAGCAAAGTCACCTCAAAGAAGTCCTTCCAAATTAATGTGATTGCTATTTACAATATAAATATATTAATGTAGCTATATTACGCATCTATAATTGATCGAGTACAAAATTCTGGGGTATTTTTGGTGAAAATAGGGTATTTGGGCCTTGGCAATTCCCCATTTATAACATTGTTTCTTATGAGAAAATTGGTTCCGAGTTGCAAGGTTTCGACTTAAGATTCGGTTTTCAGGAACCAATTGTGTCGTAAGTCCGAGGACTGCCTGTACTGTTAATCTCAAGATTAATAGTCTAAGTCTGTTTATAGAAGCTGTCTGTGGACAAACGTCCCACAAAAGAAGTGTCACAACCCAATTAACTTGTGCCCATGCCACTGAGCAAGAGATACCATTCAAATCATCTTCATTTGACTATTAAGGGTTAAAAGACTTCCCTGCCAAGAAATTCCTTGAAACAAAACGCTGGTGGTGTACTACAGATAATTGGTCAGCTGAAATAAAATGCTAGGGGAAACTATATATAATTGGTCAAAGATAAGCGTAAGCTCCTCACACGTAACACACACGTAACAGGTAGAGAAACCTAACCCACTACCTTGTAACTTGAGGAGACAAAGAGCTGCCACCTGCCAAAAATTAAAGATTCCATATAATGGTTCACGATTGGGCATCTCTGTCAAACACCTCTGCCTATAAATAGTTTAACGGTTTCCGCCCAAGTC
>NW_005841898.1:2039694-2040124 GCF_000455745.1 Alligator sinensis | reverse complement strand
GTGGTTTGCAGGAGAATGCAGACTGGGAGGCCCAATTGGCCATGGCCGGAAAGGCAGCCGTGGAGGCGGCAATAAAAGAAGGGCGCGAGCCCTCACCTGAAAATGGCGCTGGGGAAAAGAAAGGGCGGGTCGATGAAAAAATTCCGCACATTCCGCAAGGAGGATGGTCAGCCACAGTACCACCTACGGCCCCACCTCCAGCCACGGTACCACCTACGGCTCTGCCTCCTAAAGTAGCGCCACCCACGGGCCTGCCCCTTGAGGCGGCACCAGCCATGAATCCACCCCCTTATGGAGGGGGTTGGCCAACCACATCACCGCCCATGGCCCCGCCCCCCGATGAAACACCACCCACAATTCCGCCCCCTGGAGTGGTGCCAGTCATAAACCCGCCCCCGTATGGAGGAGGATGGCCAGCCACGGCATTGCC
>NW_005841898.1:2010729-2033444 GCF_000455745.1 Alligator sinensis | reverse complement strand
TTGCAAGCGCGACCGTCTGCTTTCGGCGCCACGTCCGTCATTATCTCGCCGTCATTTAACTGCGTGCGTATAGTTGACTCTGTAACCGAAGCGGTAACGGAACAAAGGCTCGCCTGCGTGGTCCATCACTATCTAGGCGACATAAGTAAACAAACTCCTGTAACCTACACGCGTCTGTGCCTGGTTAATTCCACTCCATCCATCACTACCCGCCTGCCGAGCTCTAAATCTAAACACTCCGGTGTGAGTCAGGCGGCTGCCGGCTGCTGCTCTGATTCACGACAAGAAGTACAACTCACCATTACTGAGGTCATCAACCTGATTCCTTTCCTTCAGAACACGCAAGTCACATCGAGATGAGGGCAGACATGGTATGTTGCACCACAGACCCATCTGTGGCACCACACATGTAGGAGATCCTGGGGTCAAAAAAAACCCACACCAAAAAAAAGCAGGGCGGTGCACATGGCAGCAGCACGTGCCCCCCAAATGGAGCCTGGCCAGCCAGAGCCACACTCTGGCTGCTGGTCAGGCTCCCAGCTACAGAAGCTGCAGTTCACCGAGGCCCCTAGGACCCCAGATAAGACTTCTGGAGCCAGGACAGTTACTGGATTCAGTCTACCCCACCTGAGGGAACCTGCTATGGGTCAGCACATGTGTGGCATACATGTTCCCCAGGGCAAGCAGCTGCGGCACAAGGTGTGCTGCTGCTACTTGTCCCTGGGCAAACAAACATCCATGCTCGTCTGGACACGGCCATGATAGTCCGAGTCTCTCCACCTCTTTTTAACTTTCTAATTTGCGTTTCACAGACTAGGCAGATATCATCCTTTGTTGCCCCCTGTTTATACCTGCTATATTTATGCCCAGGGAATGTTTCAGAAGCCTCTCTCTAAAGCTTTCTTTTACTCCATAAAAAATGATGGTTTGCTACTTTTCAGAATGTGTGTACTGTTTCAAACTCCTGTGACTGCTGGACTCCCAGCTCCATGCTATGTCCAGGCATCAATTACCATTTTTTTCTGAAAGCTTTTTGTTTAACCTCCCCGATGCTAGATAATCTCTTACAAATTCATCCTTATAGATATTAAAGTTACAGAACACCATTTTCACATATACATCCTTATAAATGGTTCCATATTTTACAAAGGTCTCTGAACATTCTGGGAAAGGCCTATTCCTTTTCAGAATACAGTGCTTTACAGTTATATTCAGCTTAGTTTCCATTAATTTATGTAATGGCCAATGCATAGTTCATTTATTTTCCCATTCAATTCCTTTGTAATTTACAAGCCTCCCTTTAAACTCATGTTTAGCATAATGAAAATGTTATTGACTCATTGCATATTGGCATTCTCCACTTGCCCCCCTCAACTTACACTGTTTCAAAATAAGTCAACTTCTGATATGCATGTCATGCATTGAAAGCTTGTTGAAAACTTTCCAGCTGAATTGTCTACAGTCAGGAAAAGCTGATCCAACCAAGCATAAATGTTTTGCAGGAATACACTGATTTTATCAATGTTTAAAGAGGAAAGTACTGCAATGGGTTTTTAACTTTCTTATTTTGACTTCCATATCATATACAAAATTATACATTCAAAATGCAATACTTTGAAAATCTCATTTCAAGGAAAAATTCTGAGATTCTGGCTTTTTGCCTGTATTTGGGACAAAACAAAATTTTAACATACAGGCTGGAAAAACTGAATCCTGATCAGCTTTATGATATAATGGAGTTTCTGCTTAGACCTTTCTCAGATACCTTCCTAACTGTCTTCTCCCTAAAAGTTTTGAAGAAACCATATACATTCTCACAAAACTTACACTGTAATTTAATGTGAAACTTCCTCAGAATTTAAGTTTGTTCGGATTACTGTACACTCCAGTAAACTGTTATAAATATGACTTTTACAACTCTTTGGCATAACTTTTGAATTGGACCCTGGTTGCAAAACCATGGAGATGCATGGAAAAAAGCTCCAATTTTTTTTTTAAACTCAAGAACTGGGTAACCAGAGTCTGGGTTCTGCATGTGCTTCAAGATTTTACATTGCTCATCATAGTAATACATGAGCTTCTACAAGCAGACCCAGAAACAAAGTAACCCCACACTTTTCTATTTTTCTGTTAGTGAGCCTTCTACACTACTCTTTTTGAATTTTTTTTGTATCTTATAATGACTTCCCTTTGTGCTACGTCTGTGGACAGAGAAGTATCAATAGAAATAAAGGTATGATTTCATAGTTAAATGGTGCAACTTTGTGTGTGGATACTTATACACTTATCTTGCACTGGTCAGCATGCTGGAGCAAGCTATTCTGATATGAACAGTTGCATACGAAAAAACCTGCATCCAGAGTAGGGTTAGCACCAGTTTGATTATCGTAATTTGTCATGCTGATTTTGTTAAAGTGTATAAAACTAGATGCAGATAAACCCTTAAACATTTTTCTTCTTTTTCTAATATACTAGGCATTTGCCCAAGTGTCTCTAGTGATGCTAGCAGCTAACAGACAAAAAAATGTGTCCACTCCTTTGCTGCTTATGGGACTGTCTTCACCCTCTTGATAAGCATATTTTATCTGCATATGTGGTGCATGCCAACAACTTTTGGACAATACACTGTAAAGGGAGTAGTTATCATACTGTGATTATAATCAATATCCCCTGAAGCAGTCACTTATCTGCATTATATATATATATAATGTTTACTGCTATTGTTAGCATTTTTACTTTTTAGGGGTTTGGAGATATTTTAGTTATGATTCCTAAGAATGGTTGGATGAATTGAATATTTTATTTCCAACCTGCTTTCAGCATCCCATTTTTGTAGACTGACAGCTACAAGGAGGGGTTCACTGGTTGTTAATCAATGAGGATCAGACAGTAGGTACAAACAGGAACCTTTATGAGGTAGAGCATCTCCAAGTAACAGACTGTCTAGTGTTTTGCTGTATGATTATGACCCTAAAGGGCATCTTTATAAATATATTTCTGTTTGGATTCCAAAGCCAAGGTTGCCTCAGGATTGTTCTTTACTGCTGAACAAACAACTTCTCTTTCAGAAACCTGAAGGCTTCTGTATTAAAGTTCAAATATTTTATACTGCAGATATTTGGGAGTGGGAGAAACAGAAGGGCTGATGACCATCATTTAAAAAAAAATCATTGCTAAGTTAAATTAGAAGGCAAAAGTACTACTGCTTTGCAGAAGGTAATTTTATAAATGTAGAATATTCAAAAATACACTTCCACATCTTTAAAGCATCCTCAGTTTTCAAGGTATTTAAGTTTTTGTCAGATGTATTTGCTGCTCAGTGCTGCCAATTATGCCATGTTCATATGCTCTCAAAACCACTTGGAAAAAATATTAAAACCATAATAAATAAATAAATTAATAAAAAATACATCCTTCTAAAACCTTTAGGCTTGGTTCTTTCCATCTTAGCCCTCACATTGCATTTTCTAGTGTGCAAACTACTTAGAAATGATTTACAAGTCTGAATGGTAGTACTGTGTACTCTCTGCACAGTGTAAATGATTAAGTGCAGTACAGGGAGTAGAGGATTAGGCCCATTGTATAATGACAAAACCTATGCCAATCTCTTGTATAGTATATTTTGTGGTGTATCAGAGAGGATACAACAAAATTCAATAAATGTATCCTGAAGTTTATGATCTGCTTGCAATGTTGGTGGTAAAATGGGGGTAAAGACAGGGCATTTAACTTTAAAGTGTAAAAATTCTTATAAATACATAGTCAAAGTCCTGCTGTCAGGAATTAAAAGTTCAAGTTCCTCAATGGAAATAAGAACGGTCTCTGCTTACACCAAAGCAGTCACAGGTTTACATCCCCCAGTCAAATCATTATGTATGTACATACAAGTACATACACGTGCTTTATACACACACAGATATGTATACATTGAAAACAAAATAAACTCATTTTAATACTACAAATGGTAATACAGTGCCATCAACAGAAAAGTGAATTCCAAATCACCATCGTTACAGAAAACTTGCACCAGGGGTTCTAATACAAGACCGTGGCTCTTGTCAGAAAACATTATCAAAAATTTCATTGTTTCATTTTTAATCACTGAATGCATTTAATTGAAGTATACCCATAAAAGCCAGTGTTGCTACGTTAGAAATGACATACAATATGTATTCACATTTTAGTTTTTTTGATTTTTTTTTAACTGGAGTATGTCTGCTACATTTTTCCTCTGGGTGCATAAATTCTTGTAACTCTCTTTTGGTTTATACTGACTACTCGCATTGAGTGTCACTGCTCTAAAAGAATCTCTGGTGTGCTAAGGAAACCATTTACATATGCAGCAAGACTCACCAGATAATATTCATGATTGTAGTGTACAAAACAACTTTTTAGCCGATGCCACTGTATCCTAAAATGGTCAGAATATTGAAATATTACCTTAGTTTAAAAAAGATCTACAGTATATGGTAAACCTACCTTTTATAAAGGAGTATAGCTATGACAATGCAGATGATAAACACTACTGCAAGTACTGGTCCTACAACCCAAATCAAGCCTTCTTCTTCATCTGTAATTGGCTGGGGATCGAGATCCATTGACACAACTGGATCAGAATATGGGCTGGTTGCATACATGGTCTATAAAAAAAAAAAAGAAAATGTACTTAAATACATAATAACAGGCTTCAGAAATAATTGTCCTAAAACTAAAAAAAATTGTATATAGAATATTGTGGCATGGCAAAAGGTTAGAATATGTATTATTATTTGATAAATCTCACACTAAAGAGATTAACAGATAACAATTTTTATTATTTTATATAAGCTGTACGAAAATTATGACCGATGATAAATAGCCAACTGAGGTAATTAGGTCTTGTAAGATTTCACAATCTAGGTAGGCATTGGGAAGGTGGAGAAACTGGTGAATGATGGAAAAAAGGAAAATGAAAGAAGAGTGAGTAAAATGATGTCTTGTTTGCATACTTCATTTTGTTCATATACATAACTGTATAAGGGAACAGGTGTTTAAAAGCTCCCTGGATGAAGTATGAAAGAGATGAATTGGTGGAGTGTAGAAATACTGTGAATGTAATCAGGAAAACAGCATCAAAGACTTGGGTGGAAATTGTCCAGAACAACATCCAGGCTGGCCAGGATATGGATCAAACTGGAGAGTGAAGAGACCTCACAGACAGGAGGGTTCCATGCTGGAAGTAGTAAGAAGAAGCTTGAATTTGAGACAGAAGCCAGTTAAGAAATTTAATGAGGGGCTTGCCACAGTCAGAAAGGTAGGTAATATACCTGACATTGATCATATCATTTTGGATGGATACAAGGGTGTTATATTGGACATCAGGGAAAATACATTGCAATAGATGATATATGAAAGACTGGATGAGGATTTAAGTTGCGTGAATGCAGAGAAACAGATTCAACAGATTTTTTAGGGATAATGGTGAACTGTGGATAAAGCAGTCAGAGAGGAGTCAAAGGTAACAAACTGAGGGCCTGTCTATAAAGGAATCCTCAGAAAAGCTCATTTAAAAACTGAATTAGTTAAAACACACTAAACCCCTGTATGGAATCTCCTATTTAGAATTAAGATTGCCTCATCTTAGCCTAGCAAATGAACTGAGCTAAACCAAAGGAAGGGCATTTTAAACCTTAACAAGAATGTCCAGAAAGAGGTTACTGCATTTTAACTTAACCATTTCGGCTAGGGACAGAAGTTACACATAAACCAGTTTAAGTTATCAGAAACTGGTTTAAACCTGTAACAGAACAGAAGTTCAGTGCACATAAATGAGTTTCAAAATGGCTGAAACTGGTTTCCCCCTCAAGTACAGAGCTTCCCTGCCCTGCTAAACTTACTGCTGGCTGCAACTGTGGACTACAAATCCCAGAGGCACCTGAAAGCAGCAAGAAGAAGTGATGAGCAACCCTGCAGAGTCCTGCTCTTGTGATTCTGGACTAAATCCCGGAGACCTTGGGGGCAGCAGGAAGAGGAAGCGAACACACAGCCCATGTAGACTATGTGCCAGAGAGATGTGCTCTAGTGTCCTTCAGCTTCTGCTCTGAGCCACTGCAGGCATGTGGCTGCATATCCTGAATCAAAAGTGAATGTCTGCCCAGTTGTTTCTCAGTTTAAGCTCTGCAGTTTAGACTAACCTGCAAAGACTCAATCGATTCAGCCTTGGACTTTTTGACTGTGTGTACTTAGCCTTCATGTTCAAACCTTTAGTAATATTTTGGTTAATTTTTCTGGAAAGAAAGGGTGTAGAGTTGTAAAGATGAGAAGAAAAGATGATGAGGTATTGCTACAGAAGAGAGTTCAGTGTTCTTCCAAATGATCAGGAACTGCTAAGCCTGTGTTCTTTACAGTCATGTTCTTCCTGCCCACTTGGTTGCCAATAGACAATTTTATGAAAAAGTTTGTTTACTCATTTAATAAAAGCCAAGCTCTTCACTAAACAAAATGGTAGGTTGGGTCACCTCATGGTAACAGCATTAATGAACTGAGGAAGCCAATAATTGGTGTCAACTTTATTTCTGATGCAGAGCTTAGCAAGGACACCAGAAAATATAAATGTTTCCCTCTGTCCCCCTTTGCAATATCCATAGTTACTAATTTTACAGGCCAGAAAAAGCCTGAACACAGAATTAGCTACATTGGAACAGCAGTATATAATAAAGCTTTCTATTTGCTAATCAAAATGTATTACACAGGCTGACCATAGATATAATGTTCAACTGTCTTCTGATCTAAGAGAATAAATGGGCTTAATATAGAGTAAAGGGTTTAAAATTGATGGCATGAAAAACTGAACATATTTGTCTAGGGATCAGGCAAGCACAAGTCATATACCATTGTCTATTGCTTTTAATAACAACTTTTCTTCTAAGGTACAGAGAAAAATGTAAGTATCTATGTTCCACTGTGCTTCTTGAAGGACTCCTGACCTATGTAGTTTTCTGTTTCAATGTTAGTTAAAGACGAAGTGTTCTGTGCTATGGCAATACTACACTGCCATCAGCCTATGTCTTGTACAGGTAGAACCAAATGTTAAAACCAAAATGGGATGACAAGAGTATAACAGTGTGATAAAAACAGCCTTCTATAATACTAATAGGCTGATACCAAAAAGAGGTTTGAAATTCTATGGCTGCCTATACAAGTGCTTGGGCCAGAAGGGATGCATTTTAATTAGAGCAGTTCCTGGACAGCTGTTCTAATTAAAAGACCATAGCGTCATGTGCATTAGCCCTTGCATGTTTAAAAAGGGCCATGAGACACTAACTAAAGCTCATTCGATGAGCTTTAGCTAAAGCGCCCCCGTGGCAATTCTGAAATGCACAGGGGCTTAATGCACAGGATGCTGCACTGATGCTAGAGCGTTCTAATTAAAATGCACTGGAGCATGTACATAGGCAGCCAAAGAGGCTAAGTGGGCTGAGTTCTAGCCTAGAGTTCTTTTAGGAAACATTTTGGGGGGCTCAGTGCTAGCACGCTTTGCTGTAAATAGTTGCTGTAAATAGTTACATAAACCCAACACCTATATGCCCTTTCATCCCAGGAACAGATGGCAGACTGGGTGTCTGGCAGTATGCTCCCTAATTAGTTCCCCATGACATTAGGTTTTATTTTACTGGTGACTGTCTACTTCTATCTTAAAAATCTAATAGTACTCACAATGCCTAAAGACAAACCTATTCGCTAGTAAGTTCTAAAACCTTAGGAATAATTTTGTGCATAAAATATTCTGACTGTGCAAAATACAGAAACTCTTGTGGATTCTAAAGCTGCAGAGGGGGGAACAAAAGTATTTGGAACACAGGCTCTGGACATGGGAGCATGGGAGGTTTATTTTTTTTTTATAGAAACTCTCTTCGCTGCCTATGACCCATAACCATCTGCCACACAAATATCTTCCTCAGAGTTTGGATACCAGGGCAAAACTAACTTTTCCTAACATCAGTTTGCAATTGAAACAGCACATAACATTTTCTGATGCCTAACTATAAGGGACATAGGTATGTTTTATTATATCAGGCTTTTAAGTAAAAAATGCTCATGCCAAATCTTTTGTTATGCTTATTTATATTTAAGGCAGATTATGTTAGCCTCAGCTAACGTACAAAATTAAACAAGTAACACTGCTTTGTACTGCAATTTGTGACACACAGATTTTCAGATTTCCAATTTTGTACCTGAAACCTTTGAGATTTTTTAGATGAAGTCCATGCTGTATTTACAAAAAGAGTTATACTTCTTATTTCAACAGCTGTAAACTCTGAGTCCCTGTTTTAGGTTAAATTTTCAATGGTTTGTGGAACTGACACTGATTTTGCAAAGGCTGTTAATAAAAAAATTAGGAAAGGGACACTTTTGTTTTATATTGGGAATCTATCCAAAATAGATAGAGTCCCAAATGAAGTAGTTGCTCCATTTTTTAATGAAGTCACAAGTACAAAGGCAGACTACCCAGAATCTCCTCTCCTTATTTTAAAATATGCAAACACCCTACGAATTTAAAACAGAGCCCAACTGGGCTGAAGATCATTCAGGTACTGGAAGTCTCTGATGACTTCTAGAGTAGGTTCAACTGCCTGAGCCCAACAAATGTACCTGTCAGGCTTAGGAACCAATTATAAAGATAGCCTGCAACATACTTCATGTTAAAATGTTAATGTGAGCTGTAGCTTCTTTCCTATTTCTTCAATCCTATTTCTGTCTTTACTTAATTATTTTTTTACTGTATTACATGCAGTTAAAACAACCCATGCATAAAAGGGCATAGGAACAAGATGAATTACATAAAGGGAAAAGACAACTCATTATTTAGATCACCTCAGGAATTCTCCCTGTTATTGCATTATTTTCTAACTTTCTTACATTTCACTGATAAAGTCGGTAGCAAATTACTATAATTAAAGAAGCTAGCTGTGCATGTCTCTGATGAGATAGATCTTTCCAAAGATTTTGGTATCCAACACCACAGTCTCAATGGTAGTCCCTAGGCAAGAAAGGAATTTTTTTTAAAGAATTGTGAAAGAGACTGCTGTGAAGTTCATGCCTCAGTAGCTGTCAATGATCTCAAGAAGCTAGGTCTGTAATTTGCAAAGGATCCAAATAGTGCTAATAAAAGGTGATCTTTCTTCTTCAGTTACAGAAGCAAATAACACATTAAGATGTATACAGAAAAATAACTTCTAGCCTAAAGAGATTAGTGGAAATAAGCACACTTTTGACGTGCAATGATGTAGACTTCAGGTAAATGATCTGAGAGAGACAAAGGTGGAGTAAATGTGAACAAATGTTCCAAGAGTTGTGAAAACACAGCGGGGTCAACTTACAGATTCCGAGTGCTCCATTACAGCCAAAACAAAAAAAACATATTCTTGACCACTTTGGAGTTGCTTGTTCTCAAAACCACCATACTGCTTCTTATCCCCCAAAGTGAACTCGGTAGGAAGAACTTCAAAATGAGCTGCAATATATGGCTTTAATTCAACTTCTCTCCCAAAACGAATGCTTCTGCGTTTCCTAGCTATCTCCTTCAGTAGCTTTAGGAAAAAAGAGAAAGAGAGCGAGAGAACAGAAAGATAACTGTAAACAACATTAATGTAACTTATTGACAGTTTAATAGGAAATTTTAATTCAGGGCTAAGAACTACACAAATAAAATTTATCCTCATTTCATGGGGCATGTCAGTATTGCTAAATCTCAGTTCTTGCAAAATCCTTTAATTTCTTGCCACCCCTGTGAAGATAAAATACTAGATTGCAATTACTCTGCTCAGATTAGAAGCATAAATCAATTAGATCAATTTTCAGTATCTGATATCATTGCCTGCGCTAATAAAACCCTACAAAATAAAGACCAACAATCATTACACCTTGCCTATGGAAAATTAAGGCAAGTTGCTGCATAATCATATTTTATTTTGACTCCATATATATGCATATTGTAATCTGCATATATATGACTCCATATATAAGCATATTGTAATCTGCAGCACAGATCCCAATAATTCAGATTAACGGTATATGGTTAAACAATAAGGTGCAATAAATGAAAACAATGGGGTGCAATAAATTAAAATAATCTGAACATTGAAAACTCCCCTAACTATGAAACTTCATTATTTAGGTTTAATTCTTCTGGAGAAATTTTAAAGTGTAAACACTATTTTTCAAATTCCATTTGTCACTGAATTAGAAAACAACATTTATATTGATAGCAGTCATTTTTAGTTAATAGTCATTTTAGTTCTGTAACAGCTTTTACCTGAGACTTGCCAAGCACTTTACAAAAGTTAAATGTCACAACACTCAAGTGGGAAAGTACTATTACACTTATCACTTTACAGAGGAGTGAACAGAGGTGCAGAAACGTTTTAGAACATGACTTCTAACTGTGCTGATCAACCTAGTACCATAACAAGGGCACTGGCACTGGGCGCCCTTGCACAGGGGGTGCCAAAGCAAATGGAAGTAATGTTATGTAATACTGCATAGGGAAGCATTCTGCAGATGACCTGTACTTGCTGCCAAAATGTCTGGCTATGACTCTGAATCAACCAAAATGAAAGGTAGCTGAAAATCAGCCTCTAAATAATCTGGGCATTTTGATATGGTATTTCAGTGTCACACCTACTAACTGCACTCAGGAGTCCTGATATGTACAAATTAAATAATGCCCAGTTGGTAAAACCTACTGTTTAATTACTTATTAAAACAGACAAGTGCTTATTAAATATATTTTATTACATGAGATATATTGAAATTTGACAAATTCTAATTTGACTGGCTTTATAAGAACCTGAAGTTTTTTTGTTTGACAAATGAAGATTGCTATGTTTCACTGTACCTTCATTTTTCACCTATGAAATTTATTTAGTGTCCTTTTTAAAGGGAAAAACAACAGACTCAGTCTGCAACCATAATTTTTTTACAAGGTCACACACTTATTTTGAGCTTTTCTGTGCACAAACAGAACTACTACAATGGAAAAGGTTCTTCTTTAAGAGTGGGAGGTGAGTCTCCAGGGGAAAGATAGAGATCAATAGAAAAGAGATTAAAACGTAATTTCTACCATATATTTTCATTTTAAAGAATGTGCTTAGTCTGGGAAGCCCTTGCTGCAGCCACTTCTTCAGTGTTACTTAGCTGGTATTTCTCTTTGCCATGTGCATGCAGGACCAAGTATTTGTCTATTTGTCTGTTATGCAATTAATAATCATAGAATCATTAAAAAATTAAGGTTGGAAGGGACCTTAGGCGGTCATCTACTTCAAACCCCAGCTCATAGCAGGGCCATCCCCAACTGTATCATCCCAGCCAAGGCTTTATCTCGCTGGGTCTTAAAAACCACAGAACTAGAGCAAAACCATAAACCTATAATCCCAAAGTACATGAAATAAATTACCACTTACATTATAGCTAAAATAGAAGATTGTTGACATCAATTACTTTAACATGCATACTCATTAAAATTTGTATTTCAAACCTGGCTTGTGGGCAGACAGCTGAAACATGGATCCAGATTTCCTTAAAGGTTGACGATATTCAGTGCTGAAATTTGCACTGGCCCATTAAAGAGACTCGAGAGATCTGTATAGTGAGCCATTTCTGAACCACAGAGTTCAGATAAAGGGCTTGATACTCTTCTATTGCATAACTGTATTGATTTAAATGGGATTAAACCAAAATAAACATTGGTGTAAGGAGCAGAGAACTGGGCTCTTTGAGCTGAAAATAAATTTGTTCAAAATTTGGGGATAAAGTAGAATGTATTATCCAGAGAATCAATTAACTGCACTTGTCCTTTGACTGCCAGTACAACAACTATGTGCTGTTCATTTACTAGTGCTTTGAGATTTTAAAATATTACATAGAACCATACCTTTAACTTCTTGGTGGTTTTTAATATCTGCTGTGCAGTATGGTAATTATAGTTTTCAATACTTTATACTGTGGTGTCTGATTATCCAGAAAAAATGAGTATTCAGAATGATGGTGGCATTATTTTTTTCAGATAATCAACACTCTACTGTATTTGGATCCTGGGGTGAGGCTTGGAGCCCATAACTACAGTCCAACTTTATAATTTTAGTAACAGCTTTGGAAATGTATTCACATTATTTACCATCCTATCTATAATCAGATGTATAACTAGAACAATTATTAGATGGCCCTGACATTGTATAAAAGTAACAGGTGTTACTCAGTCAAAAATACTTTTTATTGAATTATTTTTAAGGTCCACTCCCACTTTTTAAGGAAGTGCTGGTTGCTTCATATGCCACTAGAACAGGCAGAGTCAGAAGTACTCAGAGATCAGAGGCTGTCTGAAGCCTAGCCTTAGCAGCAGCAACTCTAAGAGGATCAGTTGAATGAAAGATTATTTAGGGAAGCCAGATGCTCGAAAAAGATCTGCTAACAGACTTCTGGAGAAGCACTGACTCCCTCACATTTGTACAATGAAGCCAGCCTGCTGAGCTTTCTATTTCTTCCCAAGACTTGCCCTTCAACACTTGTCCTTCCAGGCACCTAAACTGGCTGATGGGAAAGCTTTGCTGTTTCTTTCATCACTTTTTCCCTCACCAAAAAGAGAGGAAATACAGTATTTATCAACACTCTCTTAGTTCAAAACAAAGAACTGGGGAAGAAGAAACAAGAATAAGGTCTCTCTCAAGTAAATGGGAAAAACCCCCAAGATAAAACATTGGTTACAGAATGCTGACACACAGAGTAACTACAGCGCAGCAGCTGGCTTCAGGACATATACAATAATCTCCCCAAAACTCTGCCTCCTAGCTCCAGTATTTTGGAGGAACTGATGCTTTAACTGACTGATGTTACATAACCATCAGCACCTGTATACAAAGAGTGTACAGGGCTCCTCCCTTTCAGATAAAGAGTGAGATTATCCAAGGCAATTCAGAGAATCAGAGGACCAATTTCTATTACAGTTCAATTGGATTTGTATACCTAGCTCTCTCGGTCTTTTCTGAAAATCCCATTATTGTACAGCTTTCCATTTAACACTGGAATTGCAATGTAATTTGGGTTTTACATACCTTATAATAAAAAAAACAAAACACTGAGAAAATATTTGATCTAAATTAGATTGGCTCTGAGATGCAAGGTGAAGAAAATATGAATGACTGGAAAAAGTACATACTAGAAACTAGAACTGCTTGGATACTGTGTTTCAGGGCATTTAGTTTTCAAGAGTTCTTTGGACAATGTATATTAACAATCAATTAGCCTGAAACAAACCTCTGTAGATCAGACACATTATCTTTCAGAGTTAGATACTGGTCAACTTAGGTCAATCAAACACCATGTGTGTTTGTGTGAGAGAGAACGAAAATATAGTTTAAAACGTCTGTTCCATGGGACTGAATCAATCTCAAGCGCACTTTGGTTTCAATCATATGTCAGATACAGATGATGTTGTTTTCACATATCAGGGTGCTCAACCTCCAGCCCATGGGCCAAATCTGGCCCACAAAGCCATAGCATCTGGCCCGCACGACTCCCTGTAAGTTGGGAAATTTGGTGGTGGGGAAGCAATGGCATCAATACTGCCACCCTCCCCCATTACTAAATTCCCAAACATGGCATGATAGGTCTGACAAGGACCATACCTCCTTTACCCCTGTACGGCCTGACTGGGGCCAGGTCATACCTCCTTCCTCCATGCTGCTGCAGGATTGGAGCCAGGCTGCTCTCCAACCCCTTTCTGCATGGCCATGTCCAGGATCAGGACCACTAGCCAGATCTGGCCCCTGGACAGACTGGAATCTGCCTGTCCAGCCTGCTGGGCCAAAAGTTTGAGCACCACTGCCATATATCATTAACATTACCAGATAAGGTTGCAGTATTTTGATTTACTTAAGGATTAATACACAATTTGTCATTGTTTGCAACAATAACAACAAATTCCTCCTAAACAGTGATTAAAATCAAATAACCATATTTCACCTTCATTCATAGTTCTTTAATATATATGATGCATTTGTTCTATATCCCTAACTCACAGACTAATTAAATTTCTTTCCATATTTGCCAAAATCTAATTGGGTAAACCAGTGTCATTACTATAAACCAGTAATGTAGTGAGGGTATTCAAGTATATACAATAGCCACCAGGTTTACTATGCTTGAATCAAATATAACAGCCCAAGGTGAAATTCTGGTCCCAGTGAAATCAGTCATAAAACTCCTATTGATCTCAATGGGACTAGGATTTGAACTCTAATATCAAATACGTTACCTCCCTGGTATGTTATTTTATTTATTTATTAATAAAAACAAGAACATATACCAAAACAGAAAATTCAAATAAGACAGTACAACAAAATAGCCTCCCAAATTGAAATGTAATCTAGTCTTTAAATACCTAATATCTATCAAACCAGTGGTCTGAGCTTTCAAGATGCTGAGTGATGCTGGCTTCAGTCAGAGGTGAGTGAGGGTGAACAGTACTTTTCAGGTTCAGAACTTTGTGCTGAAACAGGGGTCTTGACTAGTAGATTATGATTTACTACTCCAGAGTCTGTTGTTAAATAGGCTTGCTTTAGCAACCTATTAGTGGAAAGCGCTTGGAATATATGCTCCGAGAAAGTGCATTCACTCCCCGCCCCATAACACTTTCTCACCCTATTTATCATAAGATACACTAGAAAAATAACCCACGCTTTTTCTTATTTGACCTCCACAGAGGTCAGCTGTTTGGTTTAGATGTTTTCTGGGTTTCACAGTTATATTTTACATTTTACTTATTTTTAAACGTCTTTCACAAGTTTAGAGGACCAAAGTCTATGACAACAACGTGAAGGTTTTATTTTTTTAGGGAGAAAAGAATATTTAAGCAGCAGAAGCCAGATGAGTAAGCATGAAGTGCAGTCATTCTCTGCTTTTGATTTTTTACCCTTCTCAATAGTTACTACATTATTTAAGGCAATTGCAATAGATATATCAAGAGCTTTAGTCCTTTATCAGAAATAATTTTCATTTTCCAGTCAATGCATATCTTATTTCTTCCACCATTAATTCTACAATGTGGTCTCAATTAAATCAGGAAAAGTAGGAAACAACCCATCATGACCCAAATATTTCTGAATTAATAAATGTTTTTTATCAAACTATTATACAGATTATTGCACCACAACTTGCAGGATGATTAAAATGACCCTTTGTTATGGGAATCCTCAGCAAAGACCCAAAGAATTTAATTGGAAGAAAGCTGGATATCACCTAGCACCCATAAATTAATCCATTAATGTTGGTAAATCTTGACTGTGAATTTTGGAGGTTAAAATTGGGTGGCAATAGTACATTATTTTCCATTGCTATATGGATCTTGGTGTCATCTGGGATTGCATCTAAGTGCTGATGGCTTTGCAATCCAGATCTTCTAAAGAAAAAAAGAGGTCAATCAATCGATTGTTGTATTTTGAATTAAAAACACAAAGGAGATAATGCTGCAGACTAGTCAGAAACTCATTAAAGTATGTCAGAATATTGCAGGCTTCAACAGATTCACTGACAGCAATGAAAACCATGTCTATCTTTGAATAACTTATCCTTTTACATCTACAGATACAACTGCGGCAGATTTTTTCTTCTGTCTGTTTTTGATCACTAAAATAATTCAAAATTCCATGTTATTTGCCAAGGTTAGTGTATTCGTTCTCAAGAGCTTTCCTAGGTTGACATACTATAGAAGCAACCAGGGTTCAGGAAAGCCTTCTTGTTTTCCTCTCTTCTTAGGGAACAGGTTGGATGCCATGTATATTTGGGCAATGGAAGGAGGAAAGAAAGACTTAGTAACCATACTGAAAGGTCACTTCTTTATGGCTATTTTAAGGAGAAGCAATGACTCCTGTTTTAAAGAACGTCAGTTTGTGCTCTGGGCCAAATCCTGGTGGGGGGGGGGGGGGGGGGGGGGGGGGGAAGATCTGGTGGGGGGGGGGGGTAGGTGAGTGAGTGAGTGAGTGAGTGAGTGTGTGTGTGTGTGTTGGGGGGAGGGGTCTTACATGACTTGGCATTCAAAGTCCCTAGCTGCTGTCACTATTCCCAGCTGTTGCTATAGCAGAAGTATGGTGTCCCTGCACCCAGTTTTCCTGCTGTTGCTACAGTGTGGACTTCTGGGTAGTGAGGGGAGCCACCACTCTAGCACCCATTATAAGTTGACAGTCACCAACCAAATTAAGTGAAAGGATCTGATCCATAACTCCCTGAATTCACTGAGTCCATTGACTTCACTGGGCTTTGAACAGATGCAGAGGAAGCAAAGTGATTCTTTTCTGGAATGAAGGTTTGGAGATAGTGTCTATACCAAAGAGCTTGATAACAAATTAGTGTGGTATAACAAACCAGAGAGAGGTATAATCGTAAATAACACCAATGCTTAATTCATATATATTACTTTTAATATGGCAAGCTCAACGAGGTATGGAAAGGAGGCAAGTGCCATACACCCACATTTACAGTTTAGGGAAATGAAGATAGACTAGGTTAAACTAGATACATTTTGCTTAGACACATTGCCAGTATATAAGGGATCTACATGATACACCATTGAAATAATGCCATATCATAAAAGGTAGCCTACACATTTTTGTTGATTTATTCCTTTGAAATTAATGGGCTATGTCATTTACAATGGTAAGTGGTGGTGCAAGGTTTTTCTTGTGGTGTTTGTGATGCTACAAAAATGGAGAACTGTGCAAACATTTTCTAATCGGAAGCACTGCAGTAAGTGAGAAACAGGTAGAGACCATAAGGAAGGTCAAATGTTAAACTGCAGTGCAAATTACAATTTAGCATTTGTTACAGACTTAGCAAACAACCCTGTTAATGAACCAGATCTTTATTGGAGTTCATATCAGTGGTGATTAAGCTTCTGCTGACAACTCATTTCACCTCCTGCACTTTTGCATTATATTTTACAATAGAGAAAGAAGAAAATATTAATGCCAACAAAGATCAGACACTTTATATGCTTTATTACAACTTAATACCTTTAATGTCTTTTAATTTAAGTAATTAGATCTTTGTTTCTGCCCCCAGAGGCTACCTCAAGTTCAAATATAAACTATCCAGAAAACTAAACTTGCTGAAATTGGTGCATTAATCAGATGCAATCATTACGATATTTCTTTAATTAATGAAGTGGATAAAGAAAAAGCCAAAACGGAGATACTGTACCTCATCTAATTCCATTTCATCTGGACTTTCCCATGGTTTGATAAACTTTCCACGAGACTTCTTCAAAGGCACAATTACTATGTAATAACCTCTGTAAGGAAAACAATAGGTAAGAGAGAATGAACCCAAAATGAGTGAGTTAGCAGAGTGGATAGGATACCTACTTCAAGCCAGTTTCTCTGTGCAGAGGTAACTGAGCTAAATGAAAGGAAGATTTTATTCATGGGTTGTTACTATAATCTTCCACATATAACTAAAAAAATTCTTGTATACTACAAATGCCATATAAGTTCTAGTGTACAAAGAAATAGTTCTAATTACCTGTTTTATCATCTAAACATATAACTATTTATATAAAAAAATAATTATAATATTCTATAATGCCAGCATGATTGGTTGCAGTTTATTACCTCATTTTAAAAGGAACAAGCATGGGACACTCAGGCCCTGACAGCATTTTAAGTGTAAGGAAACCAATAAACTGAAACTTTTTAATAGATTTTTAAAGCCTATTTGTCATCACGCCCTCTCCCATTTACATATATAATGGGAATGAGATGGGTAATGTGTTTGTTGATCCTGCTACTATTACAAACTAAGAATTAAGGAGACATGTATATATAACCCTGCCCATACACTCTTTACTTCATACTATAAATTATCGTTAACTGATTCAGTATGTGCCTATGGATTCCATTCACTAAACTGAAGTAGGTAGGGAGGTCACTTTTTATAAACAGGATTTTTAAACCACATATATATTTTCAGTTTTCTACAAAAGCATTTCCTGGATGGCATCCTCCTTACCTTCTGTTTAGAGAAGGCACTTTCCTATACAGTAGCAATAAGGCAGTATTTTTTTTTGTTTTGTTTTGTTTTAGGATTATCATTTTTTTTCACACAAACTCAAGGCATGTGTCAAGCTGGTCCATTATTTCACATTAGTGTGGGGAAGTGAGGAAGCAAAGTGACAACAGCAGAGTATACACAAAGGTATTGTACATCTTCCTGATTAACACACTTGTCGAAAAGCCACTTACTTTTTGTTTCAGTAACAGAGAGGGTAGGGGAGAGAAGCTGCCCTCCTTTGCCCCCAGTAATGATGGACCTAATTATCAAGGTGCCACCTGTCGTCCATTAAAGTAGATAAGTCTGAAAGACCATGTATGATCTTCATCTACCCTGGCCAGGCTTTTTATAGCCGGTTATCCATTCTCCATTCTGCTACAGTGTCTGTCTATTCATTGTACTCATGGCTTGAAACAGCCTTCTGTGAAGCAATTGATGAGAGAGAGTGTATAGCAGAGAATCTATATCTTGCCTTCTCAGCTGATCTATACAAAGAGCTCTATCTAAACCAGCTTTGGAAATAACAGTCTTCATAAAGTGGGATCACTTTAGGAGCAGCATGTGGCACTACTGCATTTTTAATGGCCTCTTTTTAATGAAAAGTTCCCAGAGATAAAGGGATTATAATACTAACCTGGACTTTTAATTGCCATGGAAAATACATATATGCATTAATTTCTGCTGTAAAAAATAAATAAATATAGTCCATCTATTCACAGATAGTGAGCTCCCACAAGTATACTGGATACCAATAGAGGTGCTCAGCAACTCTAAGTGTACGTGCACTCATTCGCGGGAACCAGTCTACAGTCATGAGGTTTAATTTCTCAGCTCCAGGACTGTACTATGAATGTGTACAGACATCTGTTAGATCAGGCCAATCTGTTCCCAAACTAACTTGGTACACCTCCTCAACAAATTTAGGTATGGCTGGACATTTTTTTGTCCAGTCTAATCTTCCCAAATATTGGTGCAGATCGGCACTGAACTCGACTTAACCCTAGCCGAATTAAGTGTAATGTCTGTACGTACTCTAAATATCAGAGTTTTGGGAATGCATTTCATCAATGCCAGTCAACAACAATATCCCAGATTTGTAAAGCAAAGAATATACTGTATATTTACAACAATAGACAAATTTGAATGGTTTCAAATGCAGATCAATGGAAGCACAGTTTGTTTTTTTTTAAAGCAAAGCTTTAAGGCCAGACTGTCAACTCTACTCGTGGTCAGTGAAGCTTTGGCTTTATTGAACTCCATGGCAAAACTTCCACTGATTTAAATAGTGCTGAGGTTTCACTCGTTGAACAGGACCAGGCTTGTCAAATAATTCCATTGATTGAACTAATTTCAGCAGAACTCCTGGAAAAAAGCAAGTGAAACCTGTGCCTTATTCCAGATAATCTCTAAGATTTTCTTTTTCCTCTCTTTTTACTGTTTTGCATGAATATTTTATTTAAAAATAAACAAAAACAAATCACTTTAAATGGAATAAGACAAAATTAAAGCTAGTATTATAGGGCATGCTTTCACTGAAAGCGCTATAATATAGTTTATATTAAGGTATGATGGGGAGGCTGTATAAGATGATGGAAGATGTTAAGAAAAAAACTTAAATAAGATTTTCAGAGATAAATACTCAAAGAAGGGATTGTGCTTTCACTAGCCAAATACCTTTACATGTTTGCTTAAAAATATTTAATTAAATTTGATCCTGTAACACACCACAGACAATCCATTTCTCTAGTTCTGCTACCTAAGGAGGCCTTGCTAAACCAGGAGTTCTATACATGTTACTAATAATAAATCCTTGGGTCCTGTTCAGACTTACACAAACTGACTGTCTCAGAAATAATGATGTTTTTCAAACAGGGACAAGAAATTCAATTGAAAAATGTTTACATTTAACAAAAAAGATGTCAGCCAGCAAAGCAAACAATTTAGAAACCTTGGTTAGGATAAAACTTTGTATAGGGGATGGATATGTGACTGTTTTTGGTTTACCAAACAAAAGCAACTAGAAAATCAGTATACCATTTTGAGTCACTCTCAGCTTTACTCTCTAAGTAACAGAACAGAAATTGAGCGCACAAACCACTTTCAAAATAGCCAAAACTTTTTTAAAGATAAAACCTGGGTAGATGTAGTATCAGACTTAACTGATTTAGGTCAAACTGGTTTATGGAACTTTTGTCCCAGATCCCCTCCCAATTCAAGTTAACTCACAGTGCCCTAGCATCTCACGATGCTTTGCAGCCCTGGGCTGTGCTGTCTGCTTCAGAAGAGCAGGACTGGCCCCACCCCAGCTATCACAGAGCTGAGTAAAAGCTTCTGCCCACAGCCCTAGTCAGTAAAGCATGGGGAAGAAATGCCTCTGTGATGAGGGAAGCTTTTTGCTTCACCCGGCTGCAGCCCAGCAAGCCAGGCTGGGATCAGCTCAGGTCCACCCCCTCCCCAGCCATCCACCTTTGAGGGGGAATATATCCCGAGCCAGGGTCTACCCAGTAAGGATGCAAGCACCCACTGGCGGGGGGGGAGAGCATTTTCATCCATGATAGCTGGAGCCGGATTAGGATCACCACAGCCCTACCTCTTCCCAGGCTGTCTGCCTTGGGTGGGAGAGGGGGGAAGGAGTGGTGGGAACGCACTCCCCTGTACCAAACACTGCTAGCTGGGGTCTACATGGTGTGAAGAGAGGAAGACCCCACTGGGGTGATATTTGTGTCCCTGCAGCTCAGAGCCAGGTTCAGATTGCCCCAGCCCTGCCCCTTCCCCAGACATCTGTCTCTGAGGATGGGGGTAGGGGGTGCAAATGTAGTCCCCCAGGCTCAGGACTGGAACCCCACCTGGGGTCTGCCAGTGGAAGGGGTAGCTCCTACCACTCCCCCAAATCCCAACAGCTCAGAGCTGGGCAGAGAGTCTCCCAGGTCCATTCCTTCCCTAGCCTCCAGCTGAGGGGCTAGGGGAATCTCAGCCTGGCTCCTAGCTGTTGGTGGGGAGGGAGGGGGATGAAAAGCCCCTTGGTAGAGGCTTCCCCCCAACCATTGCTAGGCAGATTCTGGCTGGTATATCAGTGCTGGGCTGGGAGGAGGGAGGTGCCTTTCCACCCTGCACCTTTTCCACTCCTTCTCTGAGATCACAGAATCATAGAAAATTAGGGTTGGAAGGGACCTCTGGAGGTCACCTAGTTCAACCCACTGCTCAAAGCAGGACCATCCCCAAATATATTATCCCAGTCAAAGCTTTGTGTAGCTGGGTCTTGAAAACCTCCAAGGATGGAGATTCCACCACCTCTCTGGGTAACCTGTTCCAGCGTTTTACTACCCTCCTAGTGAGAAAATTCTTCCTAATATCTAACCTAAACTTCCCTTGCTGCAACTTGAGACGATTGCTCCTTGTTCTGTCATCTGCCACCACTGAGAACAGTCTTCCTCCATCCTCTTTCGAACCTCCCTTCAGGCAGTTGAAGAATGCTATTAAATCCCCCCTCAGTCTTCTCTTCCCTGAACTAAGTAATCCCAGTTCCTTCAGCCTCTCCCCATAAATTGGTTGCCTCAGCCCCCGAACCATTTTTGTTGCCCTCCGCTGAAATGTCTCCAATTTGTCCATATCCTTTCTGTAGTGAGGGGCCCAAAACTGAACACACTGCTCCAGATGTGGCCTCACCAGTGATGAATAGAGGGGAATAATCACTTCCCTTGACCTGCTGACAACACTCCTACCAATGCAGCCCAGTATGCCGCTAGCATTCTTTGCAACAAGGGCACACTGTTGGCTTATATTCAGGTTATTGTTGACTATAACCCTGAGGTCCTTTTCTGCAGAGCTGCTGCTCAGCTGGTCAGTTCCCAGCCTGTACTGGTGCATGGGATTGTTTTGTTCTCAGTGCAGGACTTTGAACTTGGTCCTTGTTGAACCTCATGAGATTTCCTTTGGCCCAATCCTCCAATTTGTCTAGGCCACTCTGAATCCTAGCCCTACCCTCCAACATATCTACCACTCCCCCCAGTTTAGTGTCATCTGCAAACTTGCTGAGGGTGTACTCTATGCCATCTTCCAGGTCACTGATGAAGACATTGAACAAAACCGGCCCAAGGACTGACCCCTGGGGCACTCCACTTGATACCAGCTGACCCATTGATTACTATACTCTGAGCCTGATGCTCCAGCCAGTTTTCTATCCACCTTACAGTCCATTCATCCAGCCCATATTTCCTTAGCTTCCTTGTGAGAATGTTGTGGGAGACCGTATCAAAAGCCATTGGTCTCCTCACATCCACATAGTCAGTCATCTCATTACAGAAGGCAATCAGGTTTGTCAACCATGACTTACCCTTGGTGAATCCATGCTGACTGTTCCTAATCACTTCCTTCTCCTCCAAGTGCTTAGAAATGGATTCCTTGAGGATCTGCTCCATGATTTTTCCAGGGACTGAGGTGAGGCTGACTGGTCTGTACAGTTCCCTGGATCGTCTTTTTTCTCTTTTTTAATTTCATAGATTTCATAGACAATAGGGCTGGAAGGGACCTCGGAAGATCATCGAGTCCAGCCCCCTGCCCAAAGGGCAGGAAGTCAGCTGGGGTCATAGGATCCCAGCAAGATGAGCATCCAGTTTGCTCTTGAAGGTGTTCAATGT
>NW_005841898.1:2006277-2009921 GCF_000455745.1 Alligator sinensis | reverse complement strand
ATCGAAGGCTTTTTTGAAGTCAGGATATATGACATCAATCTCTTCTCCCTTGTCCAGGTGATAGGTCACCTGGTCGTAGAAGGAAATGAGATTGGTCAAGCAAGACCTACCCGCAACAAACCCGTGCTGGCTATCCCTTAAGATGTTGGCGTCGGCCAGTCCATTAAGGATGGCCTCTTTAATACACTTTTCTAAGATCTTCCCCGGGATAGAAGTCAGGCTGATGGGCCTATAGTTAGCCGGATCCACTTTCCTCCCTTTCTTGAAGATAGGCACCACATTGGCCTTCTTCCAGTCTTCGGGCACTACACCAGAGCGCCAAGAGTTTTCAAAGATCCGCGCTAGAGGCTGGGCTATGATGCTCGCCAGCTCCTTGAGTACCCTGGGGTGAAGATTGTCAGGGCCGGCTGACTTGAAGGTATCCAGCTTCTCAAGATGTTCCTTCACGAAGTCAGCATCAATGGAGGGCAGGGGATCACCCTCATCCGGACTTCCCTGTCCCGTAGCGGGCATGGGCGTCCCATGGGACTGATGAAAGACTGACGCAAAGTACCTATTTAATAGGTTAAAAGTATCCTCCTATTTTCTACTCTTCAGAAGAATAACAGCAGGGGTCCAATGTTGCCCCTGCTTTTCCTCCGGCTCCCCACATATCTGAAAAAGGACTTTTTATTGTCCTTGACGCTCAAAGCTAGTTGGAGTTCAGTTGCAGCCTTGGCTTTCCTGGTCTGCTCCCTACAAGACCGGACCAGTGCAGAATAATCCTCCTTGGAGGTGACTCCCATCCTCCATCCTTTGTAGGCCTTTCTTTTTAGTCTTAAATATGTTTGCCCTTCTCCAATCATTCAGGATCTCTCCTGATAGCCATGAATTTTCAAGGATTTTGGCTAGTGGCTCTGCAATCTCATTAGCCAACTCCCTCAGCACCCTCAGGTGCATCCTAACTGGCCCCATGGACTTGTATATGTCCAACTTTTCTAAAGAGTCCCTAAACTGTTCTTTCACCATTGTTGGCTGCTCACCTTCTCCCCAAACTGTGCTGCCCAGTGCAGACATCTTGAAGCTGACCTTGCCTATGAAGACTGAGGTGAAAAAGGCATTGAGCACTTCAGCCTTTTCTGTATCCTCTGTCACAAGATTGCCTCCCTCATTCAGTAAGGGACCCACACTTTCCCTAATCCTCCCCTTGCTACCAACATAGTTGTAGAAATCCTTTTTGTTACCCTTCATATCCTTTGCTAGCTGCAACTCCAATTGTGCTTTGGCCTTCCTCACTTCACTCCTGCATGCCCAAGCAATGTTCTTGTATGCCTCCCTAGTTATTTGTCCAAGTTTCCACTTCTTATAAGCTTCCTTTCTGTGATTTAGTTCACCAAAGAGTTCCCTGCTAAGCCATGCTAGTCTTCTGCCATACTTGCTAGTCTTCCTGCAGATGAACGGCTTGGGAAGGGGTGGGGATGGGGTGATCCAAGTTTGGCTCCAAGCTTCAGAGGCATGTGAAAAGCCACTCTGGTGGATGCTTTCCTCCACCAGGCAGACCCTGGCTGGAAGACACTGGCGGAGGCCTGCATTCCCACCCATCACCTCTCTGAGGCAGAGGCTGGAAAGGGGTGGGGTTGGGATGATCCCAGCCCACATTTGGGCTGGGGAGGGGGAGTGAAAAGTCCCGCCCTCCAATGCCTTTCCCCATGTTGCGTAGACTCTCTCTGGGAGAGGGCAATGCTGGCTTGGGGGGTGCATTTTTCCTCCTGCTCAGAGGCATGGGCTTGAGACAGATTGGTGGCTGGACACACAGTCCAACCTCTTAGCATCAGCAGACAGTACAGCCAGCAGACAATCAGGTCCGGGCTATTGCTGAGCTGATGTCAGCAGCCTTAGGAGAGTCCCCAGGCTCCTGGCCTGGGCCAGTGCAGGCTTCTGCCTGTCTCAGCCACCCAAACACTGAACGTTAGTTCAGTTTGTTATCGGTTCAATCTATGCAGCTTAGAAAGACCTGTAAAGATTGAATCAATTTTGCCTTGGTCTTTTTGAACCTCTGTATTCAACCTAATTGTGTTACATAAATGAGACTCTGTGTTGAGTCAATGCTAGATGCCTGCTGCTATAGCTCACATGGAGCCCAGACACCTATATGCAAAGGTTCCAACTTTCAGAAGAATCTTATATATAAGCTGATGACCTATGGAGACCAAAGCTTATCTAAACTGGAAAGTTCTGTTAGATAGATTGTAGCAATGACACCATTTTGCAAAAGCTAACTCATTTGTTGTCACCTGTTCTGTATGATGTAGGTGAGTATTATTATCCCAACATTATAACTGGGAAAACCTAAGCAGAAAAATGAAGGCCAAATCTGTCCAAGTTAGGTGCTTAAAAGTGGATACTTATATAGGTTGCTTGATTTTCATATCTTCTCACTCAGCATTTCTGAAAATCAGGCCACTTTTAGTTAAGTGCCTACTTTTAAGTGCTTACTTTCAAAATTTTGGCCTGAGTGATTTGAAGGTTATATAGAAGGGTCAGATACATGACTGGAATGTAGGATTTCCTGGCTCTCAGAAGTATATCAGTGGGGTGCACCTTGCAGCAGCCCTTCACCACTGACTGTAGCCTAAATAGTTGTTTGGAAATCTCCTTTAGATTCAAACCACAGGTTTCCAGGGTCCCCAAGTCCAGTTCTGTACAGTGACAGAGAAGGAAACTGAATTTCTGTGATTTTAAGCAAGTTACAACTAGCTCTCAACCCCAGGAACTTTCAATGATGCCCTCAAAAGGAAAAGGACTAACATATCACTAGAAAAAAAACGGCTGAGATTTGTGTTGATATTTATATTTCCTTAGAATAAGAGCAGGTGGGACACTACCTTCAAGCTTTCCAGGCCTTGAAGGCCATATCTACCCCCCAGTATGGCAAGAGAGAACTCAAAACATAATCTGAAATGCAGTATGGAGAAAACCTTCTTATGCTCTTACATACACTAAATGGTTTCCTCTGAAATGTCTTTTGTTTCTCACCCCTCTTTGCTTCCTATCACATTTTTAACAACACTGGATGAGTACGGTAGTTTTTGGCTATGTTTCTCCTCTCCTTATCTAGGCTACAGCTATTCACTTAACAGAGTAAAATTTACTTCGAAAATCAATACATGAAGGTAGTCAATTCAGATTATGTTTATCTCTTTTTCTATTATAAGCCATTAAATAGTTCCAAACCTTTTCCTTAGGAATTTATTTTCAACAGATCTAACTGCACAGCATTAAATGTAAATGTCAAATTTCATTACAGTTCCTGTTTGTTTTTTTATAATGATTTTGGGAGTAAGCCAACAATTTGCTTTGAATATAGCTATGGATCCATGTAACCCAGCCACAACCTTAGGATGATTCCAACTTTCCTAATATATGCATCTGCCTTTGTACTATGGACAATAAATCCTACTGCCTGCTGACTTGACTATTTCAATAATAACAGAAATATAAACAAAGCAAATTTTTCAAAATTAAGATAAATTAATCTCAGAATAAATTTTGCAATCTGGTATATTTCCAGTTGATCAAACTAACAGCCATATCTAGGATTAAACTTCAGATGCATTGGCTAGTAGAGCACTGTCTACAAATATTCTCTTGCAGAAGGTGTAATC
>NW_005841898.1:1996377-2006267 GCF_000455745.1 Alligator sinensis | reverse complement strand
CAGCAGGATGTGTTTGTATACCACATTTCATAGTCAAAGCAGAGTAAGGGCTATAACTGTTTATACAACGTTATACATTTGTCTAGTTCCTGGTCACAGCCTTGACCAGTCATGCAGATTGTCACACACACTTAGGCCATGGACAGGTGTTATATTTGTGCCAGGAGAAAAGTATTTTTTCACGCACAGAAGGAAAGAGTACAGACATTCAAGGGATTTCTTGTGGAAGAGAACTGGCTACCTACCAGGAAAATCTCCCTCCTCCCAAACTAACTTTTGGGCAGGATGGGGTTCAACACTAACAAGTGCAGGGTAATGCACCTGGGGAGGAAGAACCAGCGGCACACCTACAGGCTATGGAACTCCCTTCTCACCAGTGTTGAGACAGAAAAGGATCTTGGAGTCATCATTGATGCCACAATGAACATGGGCCGACAGTGTGGGGATGAGGTCAGGAAGGCCAACTGTACCTTGTCATGCATCCACAGATGCATCTCAAGCAGGTCCAAGGAGGTGATCCTCCTCCTCTATGCGACACTGGTCAGGCCGCAGTTGGAGTACTGTGTCCAGTTCTGGGTGCCGCACTTCAGGAGGGATGTGGCCAATATGGAGAGGGTCCAAAGGAGGGCCACCCACATGATCAGGGGTCAGCAGGGCAGGCCCTACGAGGAGAGGCTGAGGGACCTGAACCTGTTCAGCCTCCACAAGAGAAGGCTGAGAGGGGATCTAGTGGCAGTCCACAAACTAGTCAAGGGGGACCAGCAGGCATTGGGAGAGTCCCTGTTCCCCTGAGCAATTCCGGGAGTTACAAGAAACAACGGACACAAGCTAGTGGAGGGTAGTTTCAGGCTATACATTAGGAAGTGCTATTTCACTGTCAGGGTGGCTAGGACCTGGAACCAACTTCCAAAAGAAGTGGTGCTGGCTCCTACCCTAGGGGTCTTTAAAAGGAGGCTGGACGAACATCTGGCCGGGGTCGTTTGACCCCAGTACTCTTTCCTGCCATGGCAGGGGGTCGGACTAGATGATCTCCTCAGGTCCCTTCTGACCCTACCAACTATGAAACTATGAAACTTTAATGGCTGTACACTTAGCTTGGGAGAGGAAGGGAGGGAGAACACTGGCTCCTTGATAGCCCACCTAGGGGTGAGCTATTGAGGATCACTGTGGGGACCCTTCCATGAAAGATTCCCCCACTCCCACCAATCAGCTGGGAATTCTCTAGCAGTGGGAACCCTCCTGGGTTGCTACTGGGGAAAATGTTTCCCACCCCCACCGGTCCCTGCACTGGTTCAGGTCAGCCTGGAGGAGTGCATGGAGTGGGTTCCCCCCATGGGAGAACAGCTCCCCCATCCCACCAATCAGTTGATTGGTGGGATGGGAGTGAGGTGTTCTTCCAGGACTGGGACTGTCCTGGGGCTGCCAAATGGCAGCTGATGCTTTCAACACCTGGCAATTGTTACTTGACAGCAGGGGTCACCCTTCCAGAGCAGGGGAAAGGGCAGGCTGTCAATGAATAGGCTCCCTATAGGAACAGGCCTCTACTGAGCAGCCCTCTATTGCACCCTGGCTCACATCTGTAGCTTTCTAGCCAGGGGTCTGGAAAGCATGTACTCTTGAGCTCCCAGGATATTTTTGTCTGTGGCCTTAGAAGCTTGCCACAGGCAGGTTTCATGCTGAAGCTGATTAGATATAAAAGATATCCAGGCAGCACTGACAGTTATTAGGGGAGCAATGCCAAAACAAAATCATTAGTTGTTATAACATCCACGAGCCAACCTGGGTTTTGATAACATGCAGATCGCAAGGTAGTTCCTTAGAAGTTGCAAAGTTTGAGTCATATAGCTGAGTTCACATTAAAAAAATCAGGCAAAATGCTTGAATTTTTTCACCTGAAGCAGAACTAGCAAAAGGATATCTATTTTGTGTTGGAAATATTTTTTTTCCATGGCTCAACTGCAATATCTACTCCTTCCGATTATCAAACACTTGAAGAATGGAAGTTATTTCTTCAATATCTTTAGCAAACTATGGTGTTTCTAATAACCCTTCCCACAAGTCCCATTAATATTTATCTAAAATGCACTGGAGTGCTGCCATTAAAAGCTTCACCATTTTACCTTCTTTCTAATTAACATTACTTCAGAATTGCCTACATATAATAATCCATATTATAGCAAAGGCTATTGTGATAACAACATTTTAATCATACACAAATGACAACTGTGAAAAATGTAAAGGTACTACTGTACAAGAGCATTCTTCCATCACAGTTTACAATAGTGTTACCAACTCTCAAATTCTAGCAATAAGAATTTAAATTGTTTTCAGCAGCCAGCAGCATTAAACAACTATACTGCAAGTAAGTAGCTTCATTTCCCTGTCATCTAACCACAGATAATTTTCCTTTCTATCTAAGGCAGGGGCTTACTTTCCTAAGAAATACATACAAAATACAAGGGGAGATGCATAGAGGCAAAAAGTGGCAGTTAGACCCCACAGCTCTCATAATTCTTCACCACTGCTACTTGTAGTTTTCCAATGTTTTTATTACTTATGAGCAAGATTATTGTCTCTCTCTCCACTACTGTCATCTGCTATTGTTTTACCAAGTATCCTTAGCTCTTTTCTTCCTATAATTGCCTTACACAATAAATCTTTTTGACTCATTCCATCTTCAGTCTTCCTTAGCTACATTTGTTACTGACTGCTTTGTACTCAATCTAATGATAATAGTGACATTTTTCACTTTTTCATTCTTTTAATGTTTCCAAGTCATTTTTTTCCTGACCTCACCTGCCTTGAATTCTTCAGTCAGTGATGGAAAAGGGGAAAGGGAGTTTACAAAGCCTACAATAAAAACCCACCAGAGAGAAGGCAGGTTGCATCCCCAACAATATTTAATGACTTGCTCATTTTCCTCCCCATTTACTTCACATCACACATGGGAACCTTATAGACCAACAAGGATCACTGCAACCAGAGCAATAACATTTATTGATTGTACCAGGCTTCATGTTTTCCTGGCAAATCTTTATTGTCTATCTCTTCTAATCCCTACTGGCGCTGTGCTGTCAGCTCTTTAGTACTATCTGTGTTGTTTAAGTCTGCACAGGTCTATTTCTCCAAACATTTAAGTAGCCTCTGCTAAATCTGGTAAACTCTTCTCAGCAAAGCATTTCTTTACTTCCTCTACACCTGCATGTTGCTTGTTCAAACTTTACTTCTGCCCATTCAAACAGGTCCATTCAAAGCAGAGGTGTTTCCAGGATTTCAGAGAAGGGGGTGTAGGAGCAGCAGTCAGTACTGCAGGGGTGGTTTCACTCCCCTCCCATTCTCCTTCCTCATACATCACTGCTGGCAGACCATGCAGCAGGAGCCTCCAGAGACTTTTTAAGTCCCCAAAGCAAGTAAGAGAACCTTCCCCACTCCTAATGCTCAGAGCCATGCCCCCTCTTCTTGCTTTTCCTTGTCCCCTGCCTGCCCCTGCTGCTTCCCTTGCTGTACAATGGCCAGGGGAAGTTCCAGAGCCACTCTTGCCCATTTTAGCTGGGCTGCGCAGGGAGCTGGGCTCAGCTGGGGGCAGTGGCAGCAGCAGTGGTGATGGACAGTAGGGTCCCCCACCTCCCACACCTGTTCCTGCAGGGAACAGGGCAGGGTGGGGGAACCCACCATTCTACCACTGTTACTGCTGCTATCACTGTTCCTAGCTGAGCACAGCCTGGGTGGAGTAGGCAGAAGAGGCTCTGGGGCTTTTTTGCCCCTGAGACGGCGTGGAAAGTAGCAGTGACATGTGGGGGAGAGGGAAAAAGGAAAGGGAAGGAACACACTTCTGAGCAAGGGGGGAAGGAAGCATTCTTACCTGCTTTGAAGACTTAAAGTCCCAGAGGCTCCTATGGAGCAGTACAGTCAGAAAGGCAGGGACAGCCATACCACTGCACCAAGCCTGGATCTAGACCTGATCCAAAGTACAACACAACAGCCATTTACATTTTGCAGTCACTAAGACCTAATATTACAAGGCACTTCATTGGGAGCTGGAAGTATCTGGCCCTAAACAAACTGTCCATTGATGATGAGGGTCTTTTTTTCTAACCAGCAACTGCTTCTTCATTGTTTCTCAGACTTAATTTCATTGTTAGGTTTAAAGTGCAGAACTAATCTGAAAAACAACTTCAAGGCAAAAAAAACAAACCCTTTATTCTCAACATAATTGTGCCCTCAGTTTATTCAATTGCATCTTCTGACCTTAGTAAGTTTATACTGCTTTTTATTCCTAGTGGCACTTGAGAGCCAGTAGAGGTGAGAGTGCTAACTGGATTCTACTTCTCATGCATCATCAATAAGATTATTTATTGAGTTTCTACCAATTCCACCTGTCCAAATGCAACCAGAAAGATGGGTTCTATGACAGGGGCCATCTCAGGACCGGGTCTCCTCTTCGGCCTGCTCACCTGTCTAGGGGCAGTCTGCCCTGTCTCGCTTGCCATGGCTTGATGAATAACTGGTGTAAAATGCAGGAGGCTGCCCATTTTATGCCCTGATGCCATGGGCGTTATACACTGCTCCAACCTTCCCTATACCATGTCCCATGCCTCGCAGATGGCATCCAATGTGGTTCCTGCCCCACTCTGGGCCTCATTACATGTCATTCTGATATTGGACCGTGAACTGGATCCCTCCTAGTAAGGCAGCCTTAATTTCCACTGTCATGTATGACTGCAAGCTCCCTAGCCCCTCTCCCTCTCAGCAGTGACCCCACCTCTGAGGCCTTTGGTCACACAGGCCCTGGCCCCGCCTCTAGACCAGTCAGAACCCCAGGCCCCCTGGCTCTGGATGTCCCTTGCGGTGGGCGCTCTGGCCCTTTTGACCCTTCTGGTCCTGGTCCCAGCACTGACCAGTCTAGGGTTTCCTGGCTAGGTTCCTGAATTGTTCACTCCGTCCCTCTCATATGGGTCCACTTTCTCAGGTTCCTCCAAAACACACTAGGCCTTATGCCACATGGGCCTCAGGCCTCTGATGGTTATGCCTGGACCCCTTCCTGTTCCTACTGCTGGGTTACCCACCAGGTTGTGGGGGCTCAGGCTATAAGATGCCCCTTACTCGCCTTTCACTAGGGAGGCAACTGGTATGTCATTTTCTGGGGACCACCCTGGCACGGGTGGACACATCACACCATCCTACCCCAGCAGGGTATTTTTCAGTCATGCCCCAAGAGCCTCCTGCTATCCCCATAGGTCCTGACCTTACTTCCAAGACGTTGCGAGCAGCAGCTCTAGCTGGGTGGTGTTCTTCTGGTTGCTAGCAGCAAACTGCTAGCTCCCCTGAGGACCTGAGTTAAAATGGAGGCTGCTCAGCCCCTTCCTCCTATCACCATGCCCTCCTCCAGATATGTGACCACCTCATCAAGGCTGGTCTGCACCTGCCGGCTACCCTGCTGCCTGCTCCCAGCCCTTAAAGTGGCAGGCACCACAGGTGCCCTGCCCAAAGGTTGCATAAATGTAATCGAAGACATCGGTTGTTCTGCAATGTCTTTATTACCAAAGTTTCATAATAAGGACAATTGTAGTTTGCAGGGATGACAGTGAAGGCAAAAATACTTCTAAACTGAAAAGTATCTTTTTGAGGAAAGCTTTAAATTGAAATTTTTTACTTTTGATTGAAACACTAAAAAGTTTTGAGCAGAAAACTTTACAGTTGAAAACTTTGTTTTTGGCTGGTTTTTATTTGTCCATAAAAATAAAGTTTATTTTCTTTATTTATCTTGTGTGTTGTTGAAATAGTCTGAGGGAAAAAAATCTCCTTTTCTGACTAATTCTTTAAAATCTATTTTGTAGGTTGTGCCACAATATAGAAAGGAAAGATATTAAACCACATACTCTCTGTTGACTTAAACCAGTAATACTGCTAAAATTTTAGACCCATAACAGAGAATTCAACTGAGGATTTTCGTTACACTCAATACCATAATTTCTAGCTATATTAGGTAAAAATGTGCGGACATTACTTTATACCAAGTGGATACCAGAAGAACCCCAAACCATTAAATGATTTGTTTTAGTTTGTACAATGCCTAAGGCTCCTATGCCTATCTAGGTTAGGAACAGATGCTGCATTTGGCCCTAGAGAAGTCAGACCTGTGTTTGTTCCCAAACCGAAGTGGTCCAGGATTAGCATGTAAACACATAACCCTTGAGTGGATGAATGTACTGCTGCTTTTCTGCCATTGATTCAATGATGTAATCCTGGGATAAATCCAGAGATAACCCTGAGGTAATCCAGACACCCTTTGACATGTCCTGGGATCAACTGTTAGTACTTTTTATCCCATGAATCCTCTTAGGACTTTTCAGGGACAACAGACAATGACATCTAAATTACTGTACTTTGTCCTAAGACAAAATACAATGTCTGTTTGCAGTCTAGTCTCTAACTAGGGCTCCTGCATACAATGGTGGTGGTAGAAATATTTATAATAATAAATTTTTCTTAAAATATTCTTTTTTTGCATTCTTGACGGGGAGGTGATTAACACTGATCAGTCTTGTATAAACAGAAAATGTGATGCCCTCTGCCACCATCAGAACCCTTACTCACTTTATATTCTCATTTGCAGGTACTTCTGGCAATTCAACAGTTATCATCCCATCTAAGTTGGTTTTTCCAATGAAGACTGGCTTAGTGCGCAGGACATCTGGTGCAGTCTTTGCTGTTACCCTGTGCTGAAGACCTCCAGCACTATTCCCCCTATTTGTCAGCACAAACGAATACGATGTCTCTGGCTTCAAGTTAATGATAAGTTTCTGAGTGGCTCGTCCATCCACCTCAACCACCATTTTTCCATCATCATAAAGGATCTAAACAAACACATACATTCAAAGTTTTTTTTATTACACAAATAAACCCATCCATAGGTTTAAGATGGAAACTGAAAGCACATTTTAGGGTTAAAACTATTATTGAATACAAACTAATTTTTTTTCCAAGGAAAATATTCCTAAAAACATATTATGTACTTCTACAGTGTAACTGGTACTGCTATATCTTTTTTTTACATATTTAAATGCTTAATATGTGCTGGTATAGTTGAGCCCAGCCTTTAGTATGCTGTTCATATCAAGACTTTTCTGCATCTGTTCATCTAGCCGCCTTAAAAATTGCTTGATTTCTGATTTGCTCTTCATACTTACAAAGGTTTCTGCAGCACTTCATTCATAAAATACTGCTCTTTGTTGACCTTTCACAGAGATGGACAAAAAGTACTTAAATGATGCAGAAAGTATGGGAAAGGCTGAAACTTCCATACATCTCTGACTGACTATATTATAATTAGAGTAGAAAAGTTAGAAGCCAGGTAGGCATCTTTGTAAGAGGGGTAAATGGAAGAAAGAAAATCACATTCTGTTGCAGACTCTGGAGAGCAGAAATACTGAAAGAAAATTATGTTTCTTCCTCTGTTTAGTCTAACATATAATATCATTGAACTGTAAGTAAACAAAGAGTTCACATCCTGTGTAATATTTAGAGCATTGGTCTAAGTTTGGAATGACATGAGTCCTGTAATACTGAAGTGGAAAGTTCACATTGCCAAAACTGAATTATCTGCTCGGGTTGATACTGCCGATTAGCATATACTTTTGGCAATAGCACAAACAAAAAGAAAAAAAAAACAACCAACTCATCCCCCAAATCCACCTGTTCAGTGAACTACTTAACCAGATGAAATATATCCTCCAATTTTATCCTTGATACCTAGAACTGGAAAACAACTTACTTTGAAAGGCATGGCAGAATTGTAATTCTCTGGAATCTCCCAGGAAAGCAATACTGAAGTCTTCATTACTGCTTTTACATGAAAATTTTTTGCAAACACTGCTGGAAAAGGAAAGAAAATGTATTTAAACAACATCTTGACCCTTAGATCTTGTTCATTTTCCAACACTGTCAGTAATCTGAGGCTACAAGCTTTCCACTGAGGTGAAAAGGATAGAAATCCAATTTTCCTACCTGCTTAAAAGAATCATTTTAATACACATTCTTACAAAGCTTGTTCATCTAATGCCAACTTAATACACATTTTCCTTACCTGAAAGTATTGTGCAGATGTTAGCCAGGCTTGCTTGACATGGAATAACTGAATTCTAAGATATCCGAAAACAGATTAAGATTTACATACTTTACCTTTTGTGTTTGGAGAACATATTTATATGAATGGGCCAGTCAGTTTTTTTTTTACAGCTTCAAAAACAGTGATATCCAAAGACTGACATTCCTTTAAAGGACAACGCCATAAGCAGACAAATCCTACCTTGATCCACGGGTAGTGTCCTGAACTGGACACTTGGACTATATGGACCAGGCCCTTTGCTTGTGTGGGCACGTACTTTTACATCATAGGTGGTATCTGGTTTTAAGCCAGAAAGTGTCATAGTGGTATCAGCAGGAGCAATGGGGAACTCAACTGGGTGGTGTGCAACATTGATATCTCTGTACAGCAGGGTGTATTTGGTGATGACGCCATTTCGCTCAGCTAAGATCGGTGGTTGCCAAGTTAATTGAACTGATGTAGAGGTGGAGCTTTCCGAATGGAGGTTTTGAGGGAATCCACTAGGTACCTCTTCTGGAACATAAATCTCTTTTACCATCTCCTCCCCAAAGCCCACTTTATTTTTAGCTGAAAGCCTGAAGACATAAGATGCTCCTTTGTGGATGTCTGTAGCTGTGAAGTGGTCTTCTTTCTCTGAGAATTCCAGTGTTGTAAATGTATCCATATCTTTGCGGCCAAACTTCAGGCGGAAACCCTGCAGGGGGCCAAAGGTATCGACAGGAGGGTGCCACTGAATAAGAGCCGTGTTCATCTGTGTGTGGCTAATCACAAGCCGAGGTTTGCCTGGAACTGTAGCACAATGTTATTTAATGATGATAAATACAATGGAAATGCACATTTAATTCTTGAGGCTTCTTAAATAGGAATACAGCTGCATTTATTGTTCCTTCACTCTTTGTTCTTCAAATAACTATCTTATAAAAGTTCAGAAATATTCTTGTTCTTTTATATTGACATAATACAGTAGATGCTGGGTAGCTAAACTTTCTTTTATCAGTTATTTCTTCCTTTCCCCCCAATTTCAAAATTCAGAGAAAAAATGGGTACAATCAGGAACATAGAAGATCTAAGCTAAAATGAGGCAAACCTCACAAGTTATGTAAAACTACTCAGTTTTTTTGTTACAGGTATTTGCTTGTGGAAAAGCAGTACTGTCATTAATTTAATCCTGTGTAAAATACTGCTATTCTTGTGAAGGATATGGGTCTAGCTCTCACTAGCAAAACTGATAAAATGTAAGCACCTAACTGAAATTTTGATCTTTGAAAATCTTCTCTCCCCTCAAATCTCTAAGTTATATGCTCAAATCTACCCTTTCAGTATGAAAGTATACAGCTCTATTTTCAGAGATCCTGAGCATTTGCAGTGTAGTTAGGGCAGACTGAAAAACACACTGGATCTGAAAAACGGTCATTTTAGCACTTAAACATGGATTTAAGTTCCACATGAGGAACTTTACAAGCACAGGATTCTGGAGTTTGTAAGGATTCCCACTGGGGCTACATATGGATGCTGATCCTGCATACCTGAATGCAATTCCTATACTGTTGTCTCAGTTTCCTATGTTAAGTCAGTCAAACGTGAACATTTTGATCCAAAGTAATATATATTTCTAAGAGTCACACTTTTCTACACAATAAATTAACATATGCTATAGTATACATTGTATTATTATACAATATTGACATACTATATATTATATAGAAATATAATATGCATTTCTACAGAAATCTAGACAAGCAGATACTTATCATTAGAGCCCTTGATTACAATTTCAGGTGAA